>NW_008591131.1:8468-35620 GCF_000691845.1 Merops nubicus
GGTCTTGACTGACAGCCAGATGAACATGAGCCACCAGTGTGCCTGGGTGGCCAAGAAGGCCAATGGCATCCTGGCTTGTATCAGGACTAGTGTAGTCAGCAGGACTAGAGAAGTGATTGCACCACTGTACTCAGCACTGGCGAGTCCGCATCTTGAGCATTGTGTCCAGTTTTGGGCACCACAGTACAAGAAGGACACTGATGTTCCAGAGAGGTGCATAGAAGGGCAACAAGCTGGTGAAGGGTCTCCAGGATAAGCCTTCTGAGGAGCGGCTGAGGGAACTGGGGTTGTTCAGCCGGCAGAAGAGGAGGCTGAGGGGACACCTTATTGCTCTCTACAGCTACCTGAAGGGAGGCTGTAGGAAGGTGGGTGTTGGCCTTTTCTTACCTGCTGCAACTGACAAGACAAGAGGAGATGGTATTAAGTTATGCCAGGGGAGGTTTAGTTTAGACATTAGGAAAAACTTCTACACCAAAAGGGTTATCAAGAGCTGGAACAGGCTTCCCAGGGAAGTGTTTGAATGTCCCTGGATGTATTTAAAAGCCATCTAGATGGGGCGCTCAGGGATATGGTGTAGAAGTGGCCTGGTAGAGATAGATAATGGTTGGACTCAATGGTCCTTTCCAACCATAGTGATTCTGTTATTCTATTAATTTGTTTTCAATGCTACCGTAGAAAACACTGAGGTGTAAAATTGGACAGCACAAAACTGGATTCATGATCCAGTTTTTCAAGAAGGTTTAATTTAACCAGAGCAGCCCAGATGATCACTTAGTATAGCAGACACTTTCATGCATTTCCCTGGAAAACAGCCCACTCTAAAAAATAAGGCACAAAATACATGTATCTTGTAGGAAATTCACTCACAGCACCAGCAGCTTTAGAGCTGCTATTATAAATGCACTGCAGACAGCCAAAGTCCCCCCTCAGCCAAAAATCATCTGGAATTGCCAGAAGGCTATAGGGGGTCTACCGTGATGGTATTAACAACCTAGGTCTTTTCTCCCAGATTTGTTTCTCAGAATATTTGTATCATCAAAAAATGTAAATTTGGTCTTTGAAGTGGTCTTCCTATAATGAACCTCACTGTTTTTTAACCAAAGGGTATAGAAACTGCAACACACAAAAATTTAAAAGTCAGTGTTTAGTTGGACCCTTGATGTTGTGACTGAGGTAATAGCTTTCATTGCTCTGGATGAAAGAAAGTAATAATTTAGTATTGGAAGGCATGGAAAGACTCATTTTACAGCATGCAGGATCTAAGCAAAACTGCAATGATTTATTTTATGGTGTTAAAAAATTAAATAATTGAATACCTAAAGAAACTAACAGGTTGTAAATTTCATTTTCAAAGCAACTCTGAAATGGCTATTCTTTGGGTTTGCTATAATGTAATTATCCCTGAAAGAGAATTGCTGATGCTACTGACAAGAGATGGAGTCAAGATCCCTGTCAAGAAGATGCAGGTCTTCATGTTTCCCTCCAATCCCATGGCTATGAAAATATTTCTATTGAGTAAGCTGTTCTGAGCAAAGAGCTCTGAATTCTCTCCCCTTCCAGCACAAGTGAGCCTCACAAATGGCAATTAAAAAAAAAAATTAGTTATGAGACTGCCCATCAGACATAAGCTCAGTCGGTCAGTGGGATCAGCATGTTTGGACAGAGAAGGAACCCTAATTTGTCTGTACTTTCAACCACTCTGTCACAGTGCTCATAAGACATTACTTCAAAGTGCTGAGGAATTGGAGCCAGTGATTCCTTTCAAATCTCTTGTAACTTAAAGCTTGTATAAAAGTATTCTGTGGATTAATGAATGCTTTACAATACCACTGAATTTTTTCTTGGCTGCCCTTCTACTCATAAGGTCTCCCTTACCAATGTAAATTAAATATGGCCTGAAAATTACCGACTGTATGCACATCACAAACAATATTATGTATGGTATTAGATTAAATTTTTATTTATCTGTTCTGTGGAGGAAAAAAAAAATATATCTGCAGCAATAAAAGGCATTAAAGATAAAAAGGTGTGCTAACATAGACTTACTACTTCCCATGAGCACAGACTAAAACCAAGGGTAGCTGGTGAGTGGGAGGTTGACTAAAAGGCAACAGCAAGCGAGTTGGGAGATGTTTCAACTGAGCTACATCTGCAACTCTATGAAAAGATCAGATATTGGTTACATTTTGTCAGTATCTCCCAAAGGCCTTACAGCTTTTTCTGTCCCCAGGCTAGTACATAATCATCATCCAGTCAGAAAATTTGCATTATATGGTGCACTGGCATGTATCCACAGCGGGCTGGAGAAACCCGTGTTAGTCACAGCAGAGAAAATGCATCTGTAAGATAAAAGTGAGTTGTGAAAGGACTCATGAGTTAGGGGCAATAAATAACAAGGTTCTTCCGGTAATAAACATGTACTAATTCTTCTAAACCTCTTTACATTATTAAAATTACTGTTACAGGCAACAAATTCAAAAGAAGAATTAGGCAATACTCTCTTAAGCACTATAATAATATACCTTTCTCATCATAAGTTGGCAGCAGGAGGAGCTCCGAGGTTTTTTTTTCCACAGCAATGAATTTGTCAAGCTGTCCAATCAGAAATATTTCAGCAATTCCATGTTGCCCAGCCTTCTTACGCCAGTTTCTTCAGCTCTCTTCCCATGACATTCAAACAATTTATTAATTTTTTTCCCACACACACATCATCTCTATGCTACTCATGCTGTGAAGTGTTTGCAGGGCTGATTTCATGGGCTGTGCCTATCACAATCAGATACACTTTCCAGGCAACTTCTGGGCTAGCCTCCAGAAGATGCACTGCTTCTGTCAGTCCCTAAGGCACGAGAACATCTACTTTAGGAGAGGGTTCTTCAGATCGCTGATGATTTTTCATAAAGCTAATTTAAAAGAAAAAGAAAAAAAGCAGTAGACAGGACACAGTAATATTGTTTTTCTACCTAGACAAAGCTTAGGACTCAGCAAGTGCTTTCAGTAGAGGCACTCAGTGGTTCCACTGACTCAGACAACCTTAGCATGATTGCACTGGAAACAAATACAAAAGCGTTTATAATAAAATACAGAATGAGGCCAAGAAATGTAACAGCTAAGCTGTTCGGCAGGACAATGAGTATTTAAATAGAAGTAAAAAGCCTCTGCTAAGATGATAGCAGACTATTCTTATAGTATGGTTTAATGGGATTACTAACCACAGTTCAGTGTAACTGTGAAGGTCTACATTGTATACTTTTTTCCTGTCCCATTTCCAGCACTGAATTTTATAAATTTTGCATGAGTGTTTGCAACACATAATTTATTACAGTTTCTTGCTGTTCCACAACTACACTATCATTTATGTGTCATATTGCTCCATTTCTCATTTAAATGCATCAGCTTTTCTTGCAATTTTATTTATAACAAAATCTGAAAACAGCTGATATGTCAGAGCATAAATATACCTATGCTAACTGAAAAGGTTTTTCTATAGATGTTATGAGTTATGTCAAATGATCAAATTAGGATTTCCTTTGCCAAGCATTTTCCAGTAGTATCTGCTACGTCACCTACGACAGTAATTGATGACGAATCAAACTATGGAGTCTATAGGACATGTCACAAAAACAAAATGAGAATCAATTACCACTTCCTGCATACCCTGGAAATGAAAGTTTGAGGTCCTGTATTCATTCACTCCCAGAAGACACCAACTCAGATACTCACAATCACTGTTAAAGATTTCCCACTACTAGGGAAGGTCAGAGAAGTACAGTCAAGGATTTCTCAAGCCCTAAGTAAGCTATAAAATGTATCCTTCTCATCTCCACCCTCACACTAAATAGCCAGCAGATATTGTGGAGAAGTAAATTACTTGGCAAAAATTTAATTTTTAGTTTAGTGAAAGAGCTAACAAGTACGACCAGTTATCTCAGAGAACATTTTGTAATTGTATTGAAAAAAAGTACTGAAAGTTTCAGTGTTTCTCCTTGAGACTGTGTTAGTTAAATTTTCCTGCTGCTAGCAGTTCATCCAAGACAGCACCATTTTGAAACAAGAAAATACCAAGTGACAGGTGTGACTGGCCAACTCTAACTGAAACAGAAGCATCGCAGTGGCTAGTGACGGACTGAGGGGGAGAATGGGAGAAAGTAGAGTTGCAATGATGGTGTCAGTCTAAGAGTCCTAGGAATACTTACACAGTCAGTGGATTGACAGTCAAGTCTAATTCACAGTAGGACTATGGAAGCAAAAGAATATGTCTGTAAATTTAGAGAATGACAAGGATATGTCAAGATTTTTGTGTTGTGCCTGACTGCAATATAATCAGTCCTGGCCAGTAATAACACCATCAGCTGTCACTGGCAAGTAGCTGTATTTTATTTCTAATGTGAAATTGGAACCTTCCAGATGTATGCAATTAAAACTCCTGATGAATTTTAAGTATTAATGGAGTTCACGGTATTGTATAATCCTTTCAAAATAAGGAAAAAATGGAGAAATTCTTGATGCAGCTTGAAAAGGACATCCAGGTTAGGCTCTGGGATTGCACATATATGGTCAGCACCATCTCATGTTTTCTGTGCTGTCTAATGGAGTTCCTCTGATATCATATAATTTTGTTCCTGTATACCAACTGATGCAATATTTCAGTTGATTTAAGAATTGCAGCTAATATTTTATCTTGTCAAAGAGTACTTGCATCTTGAGGAAAGTCAAAACTGGAAGCAAGATACCAGAGGGAGTTTACTTCAGTGGCCCTGAAGCAGAGAGGCCTGCAGGGAGCAAACCCCTTGACATTACTTGACATCCTAAGGACAACAGCAGGAGGAAAAAGAGACAGAAGACAGGAAAAAATGCCAATGAGAATGCAGATGAAGTGTGCTGTGTCAAGAAAGAACAGATTTTGGCCAAGTGGGGCACTGCTCTGTAGTGGAGGACAGCTAAACTACCAGAGCAGGTCAAAGAGTCTGTGGAACTGACAAGCCATGTAAGATATCACTCACTGCTGCCACTGGAAACAATGGCTTCAGGAAGCTGCAATAAACCAAAAAACATCAAATCAAATAACCACAGATGCCTTACCTCCTGAAAAGATCACTGACATTAGCAATACCATTCTGCATTGTACTCCAAAATTCTGGAGACCTTTCAGAATGGGAGCCTGGAAGCAGCTGTGGGCCAAATCCTGTGACCAGCATCACAAAACACCCGACCTGTGTGGAGCCAATTTACTGCAAACCACTTTGCTGTGAAGCAACATCTACCTTGTTCCTGTTTAGGGATTTCAAGCCCACCAAACTGGGACTAAGCACCATGCAAGCAAATCTTAAATTCCTTTTGCTGTTGTGGGACTTGAATACTGCCTTTTGGTAATGAAGCAAACCACAGACAGACATCATAAATATAATTTTGTTAATAATTTCACTAAATGCTAAGGAGGGATTCTTGTCTTTGCAGCGATTCTGTGATTTTTTCATATACCATTTAATTTTATTTTGCGGGTGACCTCCAATTCTGCGAAGGATTTTATATATGTTGTTATAAATTTAAGTCTGAAATAAGCTGACCTGCTTAATTAGGATGTCTGTAGAGTTCAATGAAACAATTTAGTGCTTCAGTTTTATCCTGCAAAAGGAACCTGATTTCTCACAACTACAATAGAGATATCTAAACTCAAATTGTAATTTATAATGCTGTTTAAAAAAAAAAAAGTCTGCACATTTACAAAGCAAACTCCCCATAGTTTCATTCATTTAGTGGAAACCTTGATTTTTTTTTTTATTTTCCTGATATCTTCCAGGAAATTCTTCAGTCTTTCCTCCTGCACTTTGGTGGAAAACACGTATTTGGCAATCTCAGACCTTCACAAAATGGTGGACTTGGTTTTGCTGCAGAGCAGCACCCGTGTTGCCTGGTGTGTCAGCTGGAGAAGGTGTAATATTCACTAGTGTAGCGGCAGGGGCTAGCTCCTGGCAGGGGAAGAAAAAACGAGTAGGTGCTCCATATGTTTCTGAACAATCTTTAGTTCAGTTCTTTCCTGCTGGCAGATGCAACCTTCTGTAGAGGATACCATTTTGGACAAAAGCTTCTGTTATTACTGTGCTATTTTTTCCACCTTTCTCCTGCTATGTACTGTTTCCTTAAGCCTTTTGAAGCTGTTTCCTCACTACTGCTTTCCTCCAAGCAAGGCAGCTGTTGTGCCTGAGAACAAGTCCTGGTATCCTGCAGGGTGTGAGTGATTGAGACCATCGCTGATTGCATGATAAAGTTTCTCCTTCCTGAAGGGGTTTTGTAAACCGTTGCCTTGGACGCTGTGTATGCTGCAGCACAGAGTCATAGTGCAGGTTTGTTATCCTTGGCAATGCCAATGAAACAGGAAAGAGCACAGCTCAGTTTTGGTTTACTGCCTTTTAGAAAGAGAAGTGTTAAATGGTCATCACTAGCATGGTGAAGGGCTCCTCTGAACTGTGCCACTATACATATAGGAGTTATGACACAGGGAACACTTGTCTCTACCTGCTGGTCAGTTATCTGGAATACTGCTGCTGTGCCAGATCATGTCTGTGAGACCTGGGAGCTATGGGTGACCTTCCACACACGGGTCTCACGCTCTGGAGCACGGTACACTGGGATCTTGCTCTGCACAATGGAGTGCCTTGCAGGAGTAGTTCTTAGTTCTGCATGGACATGTCTTGGAATCATACACCAACACAGTGACTCCATAGATTATCCTGAGTCACTATTTAGGTACTATAATTCATTCTTTGGAGCCCCTGAGGGAAGGGATTGTTATTCAGGAGAATAAAGTAATGGACCAGATCTGTCCTGGTAGACATAGAACCATCATGAGGGCATTTGGGTCTGACAGTAAGCACAGGTCTCTGCAGATTCCACAGAACAGAACCTGGCACTTAATTCCCTTACTGTGGTTCCAGATGTGCACCTGTGGGGTAACTGGAAGGGGAACATCTTAGAGAAAGTAATACAGAATGGATGAGGCTGGCTTATGGAGGTCACCGTGTCCAGAACTGCCCCTTAAATTAGGGTCAACCCGAGCAGGTTGCTCAGGACCATGTCCAGTCAGGTTTTAAACATCCCCAAGGATGAAGACTCTATAGCTTCCATGGGCAAAGTTGGAGCATTTGAACATGGTTACAGTAAAAAAAATTTTTCTGCCACAGAGAATGACACTTTGCAGAATGAATAAGCTGAGGCCGTAAACTGTTCTTTTATAATAACATACTATGAAATTTAATGGAGAATGATGTGTTTTCTATAGAACTCTTAATTGATCCTATAGGAATCCACAGAGTCCTCTCAGCTGAGCTGTAGAGGTTTTTAAAAGAAGTTTAATGTCTGTAAAACTCCTTGATTCCATCCTTCTCAAAATCTACAGGCCTACTCTCCTGGGATTCATTATCCCAGAAATCCAGGTCAAGAGCAGTGTTCATCTACTGCTCACTCCAAACCTCAAAACTAACTGGAATAGGTACCACGTAATGTCTGCAAATTGCACGCTTCTCCACAGAACATTCTGCAGTTGACCAGATGCCCTGATCAGCATTAGTGCTGCCGCTGCAAGCACTGCAACTATATTCAGATTTTTGTTTCAATAATGAACCAAAACAATCTAATCTCAGCAGAGAAAACTGCCAGTGTAGAATTGTTCACTACAAACTAGACATTTTCAAACAGACATAAAGCTACTTAAGCTTTGTTGCATATTATTAGACTTTCAAAAATGGCTCATGTGAGCTTTTCCTGCACACATTTTTGTTTGATAGATCAGGGGCAGCCAGAATCACAGCTGCATTTGTGGTGCTAACTCTAGTCATTTGTGCCACAAAACCACAGGAGGAGCATCTTCCAAGCAGGGAAGGACAGTGTTTCTGTTCCTCTGCTTATTGCACCCAGGGCTGAGTCATCACAGCCTCAACAAATATTCTGTAATCAGAGTTGTTCATTTTAACAATACTTAATTGCTCCAGAGAAATATCTGTAAATAATTATTACCATTTCAAGACTGATGTACTTCTGCCACACTGCATCCTGCCAGGTAACCTCCTTGGCAGCTCATTTAGATGGGAATTAAAATTTCCATCTAAAAGAAGAGCTAACACCGTGAAGCCCTTCTAACAAAGCATCATGAATCATAACCAATTGAAGACTTAAAATAAAGGAAAGGCAAGAAATACCCCACGGCTGGTGTACTGAACTGGGACTCAGGACACATGAGTTCAACTCCCAGTTCTCATCTACAGCTTTGATCTCGACGGAGTCAGTGTGATGGGTGGTGCCAAATCAGACGCATCACTGGTGGGGGGACTCCTGTAGCTGAAGTTGCTGAATTCTTTCCATAATGCTCTATTTTCACTTTGTTATATGTTCACTACCGCAGAATGTTCAAGAGGAGATTTTATACATAGGTGACTCTTACATCAGTCTTTGAGATAGAGGAATGTGGGTTTTCAATCAGACATTGTGGTATTTTAAGAAAACAAAATTAGGAAGGAAATTTGCTATTTTGTCCTATCAAAAATTACTGCAGCTCTTTCTTTGAGAAATAGAAGCATACAGATGCTTTTGTGCAGGAGTGTGAAATACAGAAATAGAGCCATCTTACTGTAAGAAATGTGTTGTTTAGTATCCCTATGACTATCCAGCCAAATTTACTCATTACAAGCCTCTGAAAAATGACACTTCACCCATTCTAAAGACCTGTTAGAATTTGTCAGCCTTGTCAAAACTCCCTCTTCTCAACACACATTCAAAACTGGGCCATATATTTCTCAAGTTAGACACTCAGAAAAAGAGAAGCCTCAATTTTGTTTTAAATTATTTGCATTAGCATCACAAGCGAACTCTCTCGTGTTCACTCTTTCTCTCTCGTGTTCACTCTTGCCTCTCAAAAGCACGAAGCCTGTCTCGCCTGCCTTGTCCCAAGAGACCTTTCCCTTTCTGCAGTTCATTGTCCACAGCAGAAAACATCTTCCAAGCCCTACAACTGAAGCAGTGGTCTTGCAGATAACAACCCTCATTTCACAGTCCTGGTTCATTCCTGGTGTTTGATCCATTCTTTACTGAAATAGATAAAAGCTTTCAAGGGCTTAAAAGATAAGTAAGAGAAGAGATTACAACATTAAAGACTACTCTGTAATCATTCAAAAGAACATCAACCTATCTATTTCCAGACTTCTGCACCCTTTTTGCAACTGCTGTATCAGTGCCATCACACTGGTTATACACTAACAAAACAATATCAACAGCTTCCCCCTTCCCCAAAATGGTTCTCAAGTCTGAATATTGTACAGCAAGTTCATGGCATTTGTTCTTTCCAAATACATGGCCATAAAGGGGCTGGTGAATCACACAAGGGTAAATATGCAGAGTATAGTAACACATTCATACATCACATTTTACAACACTACTGGTCAGGACTTTAAGTTTCATGGGAAATGCACGTCATAAACAATCTACTAAACAAAGAAAGGTATTTTAAACTGCTAACTACAGAAGAATCCTTATTTACTTCCACACTTATCAAATAAAATACTAATTTCACATTAAATAGTAATTTCTAGAAGACATTAATTGGAAACCTTTAAGACAGATCTAGTTAAATGATTTTACACCACAATTCGAAATGCTGCCTGGTAATACTATGCAAGCAAGAAAAAAAAAAAGAGTTATCCAAGTGACTATTAAAAACTCCTTACCTGGATATAATTTGTGCAGTGCAGTTTAGTGTGAGCTGTAAATTGTTCTGGTTACATTTGCAACTTAAAAACTCAGTCACCTCACCACTTAATTATTAACATATATAGTTTAATAATGGTTCACATGTTTCATTTCTGTCACAGGGAATTCTGCTAACTATGTGAAGAAGACAATAGTTAGTAACTCATGATGTATCATTGTTGAGCTAGGACCAAACTGAAGTGCTGTCAACAGCAAATAAAAAAAAAAAAAAAGAGTAACAGAGACTTCTCCTATCTTGATCAGCAATATTTAGCAGTCTTCAGTAAATTAATAGCAAGTGGATTCTGCTTGTGATGCAGAAACTCTCCTTGCTGGGCACACGTAAGCTGGTGAGAAGTTTCACAAAGGTGTTTCCTGTTCCTCACCCCACCTGCTGGCTCCACATACACTGACCCCATCCTGATGCTGCCAGAAGAAATGAGCTGCCTTATGTATCAAGTTCAGCTTTCCTAGTGTGACAAACCATTAAAAATACTACCACTATCAACGTACAACTTCAGGCATCAGTGCAAATTAGTCATACCATAAATGACACTAATAATACAGTAAGCACACTGAAGGTGAGAAAAAGCAACCCTGTGATGAAATCAAGGAGAGATTTCATAGCTCTATTTGGGAATGAACTTACCACAATGCAAAAAAAAAAATAATTATTAGTGATACACAACACATGATCTTCCATTTTGATATGAGTTTTACTGCACTTATAGTCCAAATATCTGCCACAGCAATTTGGTATCACTGATTTTTCTGTTAATGTCATTAAATTACTTTCACTGCTGTAAGTAACAAAATGCTGACTCTATTTCACTGCCGACTGACAGAGACTGCTCAACGTATCTTGCTCACTATCAAGACTTAAACTGTGCTCATACAGTCTAAAAGCTCTCAAAGGCCTAATCCACCAGAACTGACTACACTTCCTGAAGATAAGTAGCACCACGCCATGTTTTACAATATCTATTCAGAATTCAAGATCCTCCCAAGAATTAGGAGTGCTGGAAAAATAGAGTTTACAGAATAAATCTGAAGATGTTTGATTACAAAAATATTAGCTTGGCAGAACAGAAGGCATTTTTAGAGAACCTTCCTGTACTATCTCTCCTTTATGTTTGCACAGTGATAAATTAGAAAACAACACAAAGTGACCAAGTTTAGCTCCCATAATCTCAATTACGTAATACAATTTCGACATTTATGGGAAAGATTCGTTAAAAAATGTCCCATGCAGTTCCTAAAAATAAATTGGCTCTACTTTCAGCTAGGAAAAGTGGAAGGCACGCATTTTCTTACTTGCAAGTGTTGTCATCACCAACAAAAGCAAAGAAAAGGTGAAAGGGAGCAAAAAGATCAGTTCTGTGGTGCCAGAAATAAGAAGTTAACATTTTATTTCTGAACTCCTGATCTAGGAACTACATTAGTTGGATGGCAGAAAATACCCATAGAGTCATTTGGGAATTTGAGCAGAAGAGAAGAGGTAAAATACTCCAGATTAGACTCAAAGCAGTGAAGAAGGCTTTGTACCATCAGTAACAGACTGAACAGGACACGGAAGCATTAGGAGGTGTTGGCGAAGGACTGCCTTTCAGTCTGGTAGTTGGACAACAATTAGGGGTGAGAAGACTGAGTTTAGAGAGATCTATAATAACTAAATACAAATAAATTAATATAGTCATATATCCTCTATTCATTACCATGATCAACTCCATGAATGATAATTCATAAGTTCTAAAATCTCCCTTCATTTTTTCAGACTGAAGAGTTTTAACATTTCTTCATCACGAAGTAACTGCCATCACCCAAGGTTGGTGATGGTGACGGAGACCCACAGAGAGCTGAGCAGACCAGATAAACAGAAGCATTCATCTATCTTCTCTAACAAACATGTCACTGTTCCCATGCTCCTGTTACATTAATTCCATTGCTGAGCACCAAGGAAAGAGGCACCAGGAGGCACAGGGAACTACCGGGTAACTGTACACATCCCTTCTCTGGCAATGCACTGGTTAAGGTGCACGTGCAAAGTGAGCGTGACACCTTTGGTATGAAATGCTGCAGGACCTGCAGCACCTGCTGCCTGCTGCACACCCGGGAGCACCCCACTCCGAGGGCAGCTCCAGCTCCGGCCGCGCGCGTGCTCGCCCGCCAGGCCTGCTCAGGTCTTCCCAGTTTGGCAAAATAATTCTGTGAAAGGGAGAGCCAGCCCGATTATCTCCAGGTATTATATGCCTAACGCAGCTGTGCGTGGAGAAAATAAAGGGTAATTTGGAAGACAGTCTGGAAAAGTAAAGGAGCAGTATGAGGTTAAATATCTTGATAACATAAAGAAATCCTACAGAGCGTTCAATGCAATATCACCAATCAGTATGTTGCAAAGGTCTTTCAGAGTGCACTGGCCTGGGAGAACAGCCTTGCTTCTCGCTGCAGGGTGACAGGCAAAGGCAGAGCCATGCACTCAGCACGAGGAGGAGACGCCCTCCGTGCACGGCTGCTGCACAGGCACCCGCAGTGACAGCGGCAGTCGTGGTACAACCAACCTGTGTGAAGCAGTGGGGGATGGCTGAAGACAAGTGCAAATCATAAGTGAATACAAATTTGAGGAAATAAAGACAGGAAAAGAGCTAGCTTCCATTTCTTTCATATAATCTGAAATTGCAGTACCTGTTAGTCCATTAACTTACAAATCTTGGAGCTAGGCACATTTTGTCAGACTAAGCAGTCACAAAAACAACTTTAAATCTATCACCTTCAGATAAACAGATGCTGGCCTCTTTATCTGAAACAGATATACAGAAACACAAGAAAAAAAGGAGGGACAAAGAGAAATACTTATATTTGCATACAAGAAATATGTTTACATACAAACAAATATATATGTTTACTTAATAAGCCATTGCCATATGAAAAAGCAAGAAATACACATGGGCACATGCATGAGGCAAAGATTCTTCTCACCTATAAAAGGGCACTTGTGCACCATCCTGAGGGCTGTAGGTCAGAAACTGAGAAGCAGCAGTATTTGCTCACAGGCAGCACTGAATAACCCAAGCTTATTGCATCAACTCTGCTTTACTACTGCAAAATGAATCTTTTGTGCCAACTATTTTTAATTCTTCATCATCAGCAACATGAAGGACTGGTGCTTGTGGTATTTAACACTAAGGGCAGATAGAGATACATTGAGCTGACCAAAAGCTACTAAAAGAATAACCTGCAATACATAACCTTGCAAACAAGATCAGAGAACCCAGGGCCTGCACAGATGACAAAACAAACACAAAAGTAATAAAGCACTTGGACCAATTCATCACGAGTGCCTCAGGGGCAGGCTTACAAATGATGCATGTAAGTGCCTAGTAAGACTTGCAGGAGCTGCCAGCTATGAGAGCTGCCTAACACCTACTCACTTGAGAAAGCACTAGCCCCTTGAAAAGGCCGTGCAATTGCTCTGCCTAAATTACTCCAGGGATCTTGCAGGCTCCCACCTGCAAGTGTAGGCACCAAAACGCCTTTGGAACTCTCACCAGTGGCACTGTGCTATCCACTGTCTCCCTGAAAATTACTGAGCACTGCTGTCTGAAGCACCTGTGGTACTTTTAAAACTGAGCCTTAGAGATTCTTGGGTATTTTGGGGTATTTTTTAATTTGGCAGAAGGACAAATGTGAGAAGAAATAGGATATTGTAAAACCTCTGCTTATAGCCCATGAAAGCCTTGATGTAAATCTTTGTTGCAATATTACAACCACTAATGAGCAGTATTACCCCAATATCTAACGTTTCTAATATCAGGACACACAGGGAGTAAAACTATAGGATGCTGCATCCGTTTGTCACATCAAGAAAATTACAAGACTACTTCAGCAAATTCAAAAAAGGAATGAATTCTTACTGGCATCCTCCTTTTTCTCTCTTGTAACCATGGGAGCACCTCCACAAGCCCTCACCCAGCTACAAGGCAATGATGAGCAGGTCTTAATTTCATTCCAGGAGGCAACATCTGGGATGAATGAGGAAGAGAAGCTTCCAAGAGCCTGACTTGCTATTTACTTCTAAGCATTTTCTGCAAGATTCAAATTTTGCTATTTTTGCACTGAAGTTTATGTTAATTTCATCTTGTTTTATCATAAAACCTTAAATCACACTTTGTTACAATGTAAATCTGAAAATTAGACTTGGGTGTGTGTCCTCTTTTTTTCCCCTCTCCAAAGAAATGGCTGAGCACCAATGATCTGCATCAGCCCTTCATGGGATTAACCCATAAACTTGATACTAGTTTGCAATTTCTGAATAATCCCTCAGAGGAAAAAAACAAAACAAAACAAAACAAAACAAAACAAAACAAAACAAAACAAAACAAAACAAAACAAAACAAAACAAAACAAAACAAAACAAAAAAAAGCAAGCACACAACACCATATTTTCAGAAAGATCTTGAGTATTTTGGGGGTATTTTTGTTAATAGCAATGTGGAAAACTGCTGCAAAGTTCAGTTACTGCCACAGGATCTTGAACTGCAAGTGAGTACTCAGCAGGGTAATGCACATGGACCAAAAGAGGCCTTATTGCATGTGTATGTGTGTTTGTGTACACAAGACCATGTGCTGACAGGATGTCTGTTTCAAATAAGAAAAGCCTGGAGAAATAGGTCAGACCATTTAAGAGCTAATTTGTATTTCTTGGTACCTTCTGTTGGCTGAATGAATGAACAACTGTGTTTGTAGTGTCTTTCCAGTTGCACTTATAGTGGTTGGCTCCATGGCAGTGATAGGAGATGTTTGTCATCGCTTTCTGTGCCTAAGCCCAGAAGCAGCTCACAGCTCTGTAGCCAGCACCATGCCAAAAGTCAAGTTTGCTTGCCAGGGTCAGGGCCAGGATCCTCCTGCCACAATTAAACAGGAATTGCTGAGGAAGGTATGGTCCCAGCACAGCAATCCCAGCTCCTTGCAACACCCTCAGAAGCCCCATCCCCTCTTCTCACCCAGCTCTCCCACTGCCCACGTCTCCCAGACCCACGATGTACCCCAGACACCCCAACCCTTCCCCCATGTTCAGACAGTGGCTCCCCACCTGCCCCCCTCCAGCACCCCCTTCTGATGATTTGGAGCTCTGGGAAACATCAGCTAATGGCAGAGCATTTCTTATCAGATTTAATTTCTTATCTTATCCCATCCCTCTTTGCAGGTACTGCTATGAAAGCAGGAGGAACCTGAGACAGCAGATATCTCTATCTATGACAAACCCGATGGAAACTGGCCAAAGGATTCAAAAGCTACTGAGGAGGCCTGTACGTTTGTTGGTCCTTCAAATGGGCTGAGAAAAGAAGGAAGGGGAAATCCATTGCTTTGTGCTTCCCTGGCAAAGCAAGCAAAATATTACAAAATGTTTCTTGCGTGTTGCCTTTCAAATTCTAATGGACGCTGATGCGTTCACAAAATCCCATACAAGTCAATAATACTTTTGTGAAAGATTTCTGCCAGCAGTCACTTAGTGAACTTACTAAGGGAAGACAACCATGTATCATGAAGATAACTGCTTTAGGCAGGCTCTGAAACACATCCCCAACAGTTTGGGTACACCAAACTTCAGGGTCGGTGCTCCCACCCCGTTTCAATGGGTTTTGTGCCAACAACTAAGCAGCAGAATCCAAATGTAACTCAAGAGCAAAATGCTACATTTGTTTTGATCACATTAAAGTCTGAAGGAGCTATTAAAAGAAGTTGTAGCAGATGACTGAGTCCCAAAGAACCACAGGCAATAAATTCACGTGGCAGTTTTGTTTCATAACTTCAGTCCTACTTATTCTTTCTCTGTCTATTCTAATTACTCTCTGATATGAAATTAATGTAGAAATCAAATTAAATGCTCAGAAAAGTGTATGAATCAGCTGGCCTGAAAAAACAACGATTAAAAACAATTAGGTAAATATGTCAATTTAAAAATGCATAACATGTTTGTGCCTCAGTGAATGTACAAACACCGAATGAAAATGGAGACTTATGATGCCAGGAAAGGAGCAGCCTCTCTGGGTCTTATGGAGGTGTCTGATATTACCATGCTGGTGGCCAGGTCTTGGTGACCCGCTGCTATCAGAGAGCATCCCTGCTTGCAGCCAGCACTGAGGAGAAATACACTCAGATCTATATTGCCCCTTTTCTGCAAAACCTTCCCAAAAAAGTGCTATTTCAGTGAGATACCTAATGCTATAAACTTGTAGTGGGGATAGCACTGGGACCACAAGGATTCTCTGAACTGAGTCGACTAAGTTAAGATAAAGTGGAGATAAAAAATTGACATTTTACACTGAGGTTAAGCTACCAAAAGCAACCAGGAGTAGAGGAATAAGTCACAATAACATGGATAGGGGCCTTCTCTCTCCTCTGGATTTACAGTAAGAGAACTATCCCCTGGTAACTCTTTCACAATAAATACACAAAGAAAAGAAATGGTTTTCAATACTGCCAGACCTATGAATGTATTACTAACCCAGCATTGGTGATGCTCTTACAATTTTGGAAGCAAAATGTGCAATAACATGTATTTTAAAAGCCCAAGTTCATTGAATGTAAATACTGCTGTCAATGCAGCAAACACAAGTGCTAGTTAAAGTCAATTATATCTTTAAAGCTGATGATATGAGTCAGCGTACATAATTTTATCCCTTGGAGTCTCTGTAAGCCACGCAACAAAGCCCAAGGAGGCAGCAGAGGCAGAATAACTGACACCTGTCAGACACTCCCACACTCCAGCTCTGGCCACGGGCTGTGCAAACGCCGGCACCCCGGCGCCGAGCCCAGCGGCCGAGCACTCGCCGGCCGGGCTGCAGGGCGGTGTCTGCGCCTGCTGGTGCCGCAGCTGGGACTTGCTCCTGTGTCTCAGCCCTCACCCAGCTTTGCCCTGGCAGTGGGAAGGATCGCTGGCACTGTGTGTTAGTACCACACAAACATAACTAGAGGATGGAAGTGAGAACCACAGGTTTAAACATGACATCCAATATAAAAAAAAAAAAAAAGAGAGATGCTACCCTGCAAATTCTCCTAATGTTCCTGTCTTTTATTCCAAAATATTGGAAGAATACTTATTATTTCTTCAAGAAGCTAAAGCATCCCCTCATTTCCCAGCTGTGAGAATACAAATCCACTACAAGTGCTGGAGGAGCCACAGGAGACGCTCATTTAAGTTACTTCACTATTTCTTTTCAGAAATATTGCTATGTTTTCTCTAGCAAAGATAACTTAACCAGCAAGCCTAAAAACACTACTAAGAACAATTTTTACCACACAATAGGATATGTACTTGTTGGCAAATACTTAAACATCATCCCTGTTATACCCCATTGACAAAAACACGCACCAGAAGCCTAATCTAAATGCCACTCTATCAACATTTTCAGTATACATTCCAAGAACAAAAAATAAACTCATGTGTAAAACTCCATTTAATCTAAGGTTTCCAAATCATACTGCCACCTCAGTTATAAGAATCTACTTGTATTAAATAGAAAGCAAGTAAAGTACATTCTTTGCTTCTCTTTTAGACACAGAAATTGTCAAAGGTGTGGTGGTAATATTAATAAAAAATAGTTTCCCTAAGGAGACCACGACATCAGCTAAAATGGCAATCCTTCAATTGTTTACAAGAATAAATGCCAATATTATCATTGAAAGGAGTATTGATATAACAAAAGGCTTACAAATGTTACTCTGGTGGGAATAAATCTCACTTCATACAGGAATAGAGCAATAAAAGAGCATCACTTTTCATTATATAGTTGTTATTATGTTTTTTTCATATGCTTAAATAGTATCAAAGAAAGAATGACATTCCTCTGATATTAAAAACACTGTAAAAGAGGAAGGTGCTCTGTAATTAATAAATCTTTGTTTGCAGAAGTACACATTCAGTGCTTAAAAGGCAAACCTGTGTTATTTCTACCATGATGCGCTGGAGTGCCCAGATATATATGCACGGATACCGAGAAGGTGGAATCTGCTCCTCATAGTAGGTTTCACACACATAAATTGGCTGTTTTAGGAACCTGGTAGTTTATTTGTGGACGATGTGAGGAAACAAGTATGCATTTTTGAAGCTGATTACTCCCAGAAAGCAAAGGAGTCAAGAGAGACCACAGAGAGACCAAACTTTGTAAAAAGAGAAGCATGAGTCAATGTACTTTTCTTCACTCTCAACCAAAGTGTATATGCATTTTAAAAAAAAAAAAAAAAGGCACACATGAGAAGACTTAAAATACACATATCACTGCATTTTTCCTCTTCCTTCTAAGTAGGAGAAGTCAACAATATCAAAACAGTTGCATGCCACTCTGTACTACACCAGTTTAATTAATGCAGAAAACTTTGTTGTCTGGCTAACAATTACATCTGCTGAAACAATCTACCATTTATTTAAGGGGGAAAGTCAATTTTAAGAAGGCATAGATAGCTCAGATACAACACCACAGCTACTTAGCTCCCATATTATTCATTATTGTATTTTATTTACATTGTCCCAGTCACTGGGCAGATTAGCAGTATCATTTGTTGGGCACCTTAAAATGGCAGCTTGAATTTATTTAAGCATGTGCTTTAGGAGAGCATCAGTGTCAGCCTCTATATTTAATGTCTTCCATAACAGTTTTGCCTTTTTCCTTGGTCATTATTGCGTACAAATAGGAAAAAAATCCCCTTTTTGGAAATACCTACCCCAGGCGTATCTCTGCAGACTCAGGGGTATTTCACAGGAGCAACAGCCCACACTTCAGACCGAGCCCTCAGATCAGAGACTCAGTCCACAGCCACCGAGGTTCCTGTGAACCCTCCTGCTACATCCCGTGCGAGCAGGACCAGGCCAGACCTGACAGCTCAGGAACCCAGGGCTAGACCTAATTATGCACAGAAATACCCAAACAGTTCAGACAATTCAAAATCAACACCGTGAATTTAGGCTGCCTACAATGATGTTAAGGTTTTACTTTGCGGGCACAAGTAGATAGCATTGATTTCAGCAATAATTGCTTGAAAGACAATTTTAGAATCAAATTAGTGGTTAAGTAATTGTAGAAATTATGCAGAGAGATTTCTTTGAATGGACAGTTGTAACAATAGCTACAGAAATCTACCCTACATACACTCTGCATAATACGCTGCAGTATTGTAGCCTACAGTTAATATTGTTGAAAAACTGCATTCTGAAACTATGTTCCTGTAAGATTATTTCTTTGGGGTGATTTTAATTATCTGCATTACACTGAAAATACTGGATATATTAAAATATCTAATAAACTTTGAATATTCCACACGTTGTTATCTCAGCCCTGTTCTCACTATCTATGACTTTTAATTCATCACTGATTTTTCAAATGAGCTGTTGGCCTTTCAACAAAACACACTACGTCCAGCCAGCTCATCTAACAGGAATCAGCATTCTGCAGGGTGTTTGAGGGCTGCAGCCTAATTTCAGATAAGCATTCTGTGTGCTTCCCTTCAAGCGTTCGAAGAGTTTCATTAATTGCAAAGGCTGGCCTGGGGTCTTTTTGAGGACAAAAAGGAGATTAATATTAAAACGCTGGTCCAGTCTCCTACACAGGACACCAAGACCCATGCTGCAAAAAAGAAGGAAGCCAAAGTCATCAAACTGAGATGTCACCTGCCTGAAAACCAGTTGTAGAGTTTCCATGGGCTCTACATGGACCAGGATTCTCACCAGTGTATTTCCAGCCCCCAAATAAATTATAGCAAGAAGCACAAGAGGTCAAGCTCTATCTAATACAACCTTAATATCCCAACTCTTTAGATTAATTCAAGGAATAAAGTCTTAAAAGTGTTCACCTAGCGTGCCACTACATCTGCCTGAAATACCTCCAAAGCAACCATCAGAGTTTACAGCCGGAAGACGTGGTATGCTTGTCCTCTTCTCTTCACCTGAGCGCCAAGCCCCTCCTCTCTTAAACTCATCCCTACGCACAGTTCTCAGTACCTGGCTGGATAAACTGACCACAAGTTTCAGCCACAGCAGCAGTGCCAGGAGGGCAGCACAGCCCCAAGGGCCTGTTGTGTGCAGAGACACTGGGCACACCTGGACACAGGCTGACTTCCAGGTGTGCCCATGGTTGCTCATGGAACAGAATTACAGCACAAAGCCCTTGGGAGACGTGTCCTCTCCACCCAAGTAGTGTTTGGTTTCCCAAAACCTTATCTGCCATGCATCTTCTTATAGCTTATATGCTTTCAGTGTTAAATACTCCAATTTGGGATATTCTGTTCGTCCAGGCAGGAACACAGGAAGCACCATCTGAACCAAATGGGATCCATCCAGTCTCCATCAGTCAGTGCAGCCAGGCACTCCCAAAGAGTGCACCACACCTACATTTTGGGGGTTCTTAAAGTACCAATTTTTGTGGCAGTGAGTCCCATGACTAGAGGGAACATGAAGCAGCATTGACTGAGTTTGAATTAGACTCTTCTTTTTTTTCTCAGTTGTTGATTGTCCCCTTATTCTTAGTGCTAGGAGATAAAGCAAAAACAAGAACAGTATTTATCTTTATTCCATAATAATAATTCCATAACATTTAAACAGGGTAAATGGAAACTGTCAAATAGACATCTTGATATTGCTGATGATGATGGACTGGATTAGCAGAGAAAGGTTTTGATTAATGATGAACAAAGAAAGGATGGAATAATTAATGTGGAGGAAAGAAATTTTATGGACAATGAATCACTTTAATTTTATATTTCTATCAGAATACAAATTTGATCTAATATTCTTAGATTTCAATGAGGCATTTGACTTTATATCTCACATTTTGATTAATAAAATATAAAATGAATGTGGTGCATATGCAATAGATTTTAAATTATTAAATTGAGCAGCAGTGCTTCTGATGGACTCCCATGGGGACTGACTTTCAGCCTTGCACTCAACATTTTTATCAGTAATCTGGAGGAAGTCAAAGCTGCCTCTGATAGAAGTTCTCAGATGACGATGGGAAGGTGATGAACAATGAAGCAGGCAAGCAGATGCAGTCAAATATCAGATCACACATCTAGAAATAAAGACTATAGACCAGTTTCACAGGATAACAGTGGAATGCCTGTAGAGGGGAACAATGATGAAGGGTTGTCTACTGAGCAGACTGCAGCTTCTACATGTTGGAGAAACATTATAGCTTCAAGGGTTGTTAATCTTGTTTCTCTCAATTATACCAAAGTCTGCAGAGTAGACTTATTCTAAAATAAATAATAAAATAAATCTTGGAAGCAGAGGTGAATAATCAGATCTATGGGAACTCCTACAGGAGCAACCTTAACTCAATTCCTACATATGGAGAGATCAGCACTACAACAAAAAATCACATTACATCTGACACCGATGCCGATGCACATTGCTGATGAACCAGGAATACCAGACCGGCTCTGGAGGGACATCAGGCAGGAAAGACTTCAAAGAGAACTCACAAGAATGAGAAAAGATGTGGAAAATATGCCTTTGATTGAACCATCTGAAAACTCAACACAAAAGGCATGACTTGATTACAGTGTGTGAGTAGCTATGCATGGGAGAGATTTTGGAGGGCTTCAGTTTGGTATATAGGTTTGTTAGAAAATGCAGTGGGACACATTCAGTTTTGCAATTATATCCATTTCCAAACACAATTCTAAAGCCCTTCATCAATAATTGCAGTGAACTGCACAGCCCCTGAAAAATTTTAAATAGGATTGTACAGTCTTTTACAGGTTACCCGGAGCTGCCACGCTTGTATCAGTCACTAAAACTAAGAGAAATCTTATGGTCCACCTCATGCAGAAGTTAAATTCAACATCAGTTGCTCCTTTGTGACCTACATCCCTAAATATCTATTACCAATAAAGTTTTTTCCATGCTCTGTACTCCTCCTTATAGCCGATCACCATCCGTCTCCAGCTTGCACCATTCTTTTGGATGTGAGATGACCAGAGGAAATGCTGCATGTGCTCAGGAGCAATACAAGCTGGTCAACAGCTGAAGTTCTAATTCTCCAAAAAGTCAAACTTTTTTTTTTTTTTTTTTTTTTAAATAGGAATGAATTTTGGCCATCGAATATATTTATCAATATATTTCCCTGTATTTTAGATATAGGGAAATATATTGATAAACTTAGCAGGTTGTGGCTTTGAAAACATCTCTGTTACTAACCATACCCAGAAAAAGCTGGGTGACTTCAGGTGTATTTATGGACTGCCAGACAACAATGGGCAGCTTTTTCAAGTCTGCTTTTAGCTGAATATCAGCAGCTAAACTCAGCACAAAGAAAAACAGGGTTTGAGACTTTCAGAGTTGGTGAGCACCAAGAAATTCAGACAAACCTAGCTGAGAATACTGAACTGCTACAACAATCAAGTCCATATTGGTCTTAAATCTATGCCAAGACATTTTACCAGAAGATCAGAGAAGTATTCTTAAAATCACGGTACCATAGAAGGCCAGACCAGAATACACTAAATAAAACAATAACCATCAGTTTTAAGGATTTCTTAAAACTACCTCTAAAAATTTCATCTTAAAGACTTTCCATTGAAGACATACTATGATGGCAGAAAGCTATGAACATGCTTTCCCCTTCTTAACTAGCCATGGCCTCTATAGAAATCCAGGTTTTCATCACTGATACCTTCATCTGCCAAAGCTACTCATCAGATTAAAAGAAAACTTCACAACAAAAGAACTAGGCAAGTCTGTAATGTTTACTTTTAAATCAGCTTTTCGGAACTTCAGTGACGAACAACATTGCATTATCTGAGTAATTTTTATTATTTTCAAAACAAAGAACAACTATGTGGTAACAAACTATTCCCAGGGATGAACTTGAATTTTTCAACTCTTTTCTTCCCATTTTTACATTACTTGCCAAGATATTTTGCTGGCCTCAGTTATTTCATTGTTTAAGAAATACCACAGAAAACTAATACATCTTTGTTTCCCATTCCTCTGGAATCTGTTTTTTGACATTTTAATTTCCATGTGTTTAAATGTTTAGCCTGTCTTTTGAATTACTAACATCTAAAGAGACCTCTGTCTCTTAGCATTGTCAGTTACACATATTTAGGTAACAATCTTCTTCTGTTATCATAGCTAGTAACTATATAAGGGTTCATTTCCAAAATCCATACCTCTTAAACACAGGGCAAGAATTTATGTAAAGATTTTTTACTTATTTTCAGCTAGAGACACTGCAGTGAGATCATCATATCACTAAAGAGCAGAGTGACGCAGGATATTTCTGTTGCTTTTTTACTCTGTAGTATACAGATGGATTTTAATTTATATTGGCTTGCTTCAGGAATTTTTTTATCACCACCTGTCTGCACGACCACTTAGGAAAACACACGATCATCAGCTGTATCAAGTACAAAGACTTTCCTAGAGAGAAGCCAAGATCACCACATTCAACATAGAGGCTTCTTAGTCATAATAAAGAAAACACATACACATGAAGGCAATTCAGGAGACATTTCAAAAGAAGACCTAGTGCTGCTTCCCCAACTGATGCATCAAACCTGATGGTAATACCTGAAAATTGAAGAGTATGCCTAGAATACTTACATTCTGTGTTTACAGTTTTGCATAGTTTTTCCTCGGATTTCTCCTATGCATTCCTCCTATTCCAAGTCCTTAGGAATCAACCAGGGTATTTCCCTTAAAATCCAGCAAAGCTATATTGCTTTTTGATAAAGTGCTAGTAGGAAGGCACTGTCATACCCATGGCCCTCAGAATTAGCACTAAAATGCAAATTAGTTCAGTAAGTGCAGTAGTTCCTTCTCTGGACTCAGCAGACGGCAGTTAAGCCAGTAAATAACCACAGAAATAACCACAGAAATGCTCTTTTTTTTTTTTAATGAAATGTTGACATGTTTGGATATTGAAGCCTAAATTCATATGCAAAGATCACCAGTATTCACTTCAGCAGAAACAACCACTCCCACGTGACTAAGAAAGTGCCATAAACTGAAAATTACTTAGAGTCTCCTTCCTCTCATTTGTCAGCTTGACCTCAAGCAAGTGTAAAAGGCTTCAGAGAACAGTGCAGTGAATATGAGGAGGGTGCAACGCATCTAGCGCACTACTGGATGGCTGAACACGACTGAAAATAGGCTTTAAAAGTTCCTGTCTCACCACAGGTCTCTCTGCCAGGCAGCAGTCCTTACGGGTGAAACATGGACACCTTTTCCTCTGTCCTTACCAACTTCCTCAACACGGAGCTGGAGCCAGGGAAGCACTCCTGCCCTGATGCACTCACAGCCCTCTCCTCTGTGGCAGGCAGCTCCTTTGGCCGTGGGAACACAGACCCCTACACTTCCAGCTGTGCCAGTTCTGGTGCTTTTCGTGGAGTTTCAAGAGCTGAGAGGCGCTGGGTTGGTGCTCAGGTAACTGCCATCCATTGAGAGCCCACAGCTTGTCAGGGGTGGGACTGGTGATCTAGCAGCTGGCACGGAGCACTCTGAGTTGTTCAGTCAAAGCTCCAGCTGCGAGCAGCAGCCACTGAGCTGGAGGTGACATTACTGGTTTTGAAATCATTGTTAATTACAGTGAGATCTCACTGTGCTGGTGCTCAGCAAACACAGGAAGAAATGGACCTTTCCCTGACAAGTTTATCATCCAAACAGGCTATAAAAATGAGCATGAAGGATGATGGAAAATGTAAAATGTGCATTTTAACATTTCTTAAAACTTCATTTCCCCAGCTGTCCGCCAGCACTGTAGTCTCTCTGATCAGCTGATTAGGCTCATGGGCACCACAACTGTGAGCAATGTGCCTTTTCCTCCATTTCACTCAAACAATAGTGCCATGTGTATTTACCAGATGAGAAATGATCTGCTGAGACCAGACCAGCTTTTAATAGCTGCCTTTCAAAGCCACACCCCTTACAGAAGCTGCCTCTCTCATCTTCCCCCAAGGGAAATGGTTTCCTATGGTTCATGCCTCTGGTTCACAAAGGAGTTTTACCTGGCTGGAGCATGGTAGAAGTCAACCCGAAACTGCACATTCTCTCATTTATTTTCTTACTCATTAGTTTTTCCTTTCTTGACAGATATATTGAGTTTGATTTAAGTTTTGCACTTGTTTTGCACTTCTTATTCTATAACCCATCAGAAATTGCAGTTATGTACTTCTGATTACAGTGGACGATGTAATTTTATTTTCAAGCAGTAGTCCTGGAGACGGCCTATGGTGGAAATAAGCATTTAACCTGCATGGCACTGAGAAGTTTTGCATCCATTCAGCTAAAGAAGCATAAGTACTTCTAAAATTAAAAATAAAACTTCTCATCTCTTCTTTGAAACCTAATCTCTGTATTCAATGGTGAAAGTGTCCCGAGGCACTGACCAGCACTGAGGTCTGGTTCTGAGCCCAGAACACAAAGATAACCAATCTTCCTGCTCCCAACACCCGGTAGCCCAATGCCTCATCCTGTCAGGATCTCTTTTCAGGGACATCTCTTCCCTTTGTCAAAGGATATATTGTTAATATAGCTACTTAAAATCATCCTAAGGATCAGGAAACTTTTGATTTGTCTTTGTCACTAGCACCAGAGTAAAACTGTGTCCCAAGTACCCTGCTTCATCTTCACAGGCAGCGATGCTGTGTTGCACATAAACCCAACAGAAGAACCACACATTTATCTGTGAGTTTGTACAGACATGATTTGCCCATATACAGACATAATTTTCCCATATATGCAAATATTTCCCAGTGGAGAAAGCTGTAGTAAAAACGATGCATGACAAATGGTCTTCCTAGTGTTTAATGCATCATGAAACACCTCTTGGACTTCATGGCAGTAGATCTGCTCTATGAACCATACACAAAACAGTAATAACCACAGAAATCCGTGAAAACACACTCGCTTAACAGAAATCCAGTACTCCATGTAGACTGCTCTAGGCAAACACAGAGACGTTAACCTTCTAGGACAAAACTAATGTTCCTAATTGAAAATCTGGCTTGGCTACGTGTTCCGCCCCTGACTTCAATGGGTGACAGCGCTTCATGTGCTCTATCTCACTGGAAGAGAGTGTTAAGTAACAATGTAATTACCAGATTGCTTAAAATTCCCAGGTAATGCCTACTGGTGACAGTATTTTCCACCACGTGTGCCATGCACACTATTGTTATGTACTTTGGCTTGCCACTACTGTAGCTTCTCATCTGGCTTTTATTCAAGCTGTAGGCTATGAAATACCTACAAATATGAGTTTTTAACTCCATTGGATTTCCTCAGAAGTGAGATAATGGCTGTGTCATAAAGAGATACAGACCACAAGGGAAGAAACAGATTATCAATATTTTTCATCCTACCCTTGGATCTAGTGATCAAGTGTGAAGAGGTGTCTTTTCGCATTGTCAGAAGTACCTCAGCCTTTAAAATTCAGCTCTGAGTGAAGATGCATTTCCTAATTTAGACATTGTGTGATAGCTGAGGTGAAAGCCAGACGAAATTGACAAGCAAGGTAAAAATTTGGCCATTCCTCTGATCACGGGTCAATTTATCTTACAGAGATAAATCAAACCACAGTACTTACATGTTCAGAACAAGTAATGAAATATGAGGCACTGTTCCACCAACCTACAATCTTCAAATGAAAAACCTAATTATATTATGGCTATAAAACTGACAGCAATTGTATATGATTACTGTACATTTCTGTTAACAGCTTTGAAACATGGATGCACTTCTCTACTCTTTTCTTAAATCCACAGGATTAATCCAGCCATATATCAGTTTTAGCCCCTTTCAGTTATTTTAGCACGGCCTTAAAATTATACTTGGCATCTATATCTGGCACATACAATAACTACTAGCAACAGTAATATCCTCTGCATTGAGGTCACCGAGTATCTCGACTGCTGTAAGAAGTCAAGAGAGCACAGAATACTGCCTGACTCAAAAAGTCAAGGGAAACAGCAAAAATATACCCCAGAAATTGTTGGAGCTCTCAGCTGCATTTGAGATGTAGCGCTGGGATCTCAGCAGAGCTTGCCCTCTCCTAACCCCTCCTCATCTTCCCCTCCTCCTCGCCACACACGTACGGAATCACTAGAAATGATCCTTCGGTTTAACAAAAGCCTCTGCCCGTCCGTCTTTCTCTTCAAGGAACGAGACCTAATCCAACAAGCCTGTCCCATAGGAAAAGCCGTTATTTGCGCGTTAGCCAGGGAAAGGAGGGAGGCGATTGCAGCGCGGGCTGCCTCCGGGAAAAGGCAGCAAACCCGCGCAGCGCTTCTCACGGCCGCGCCTGTGCTCAGCGAGCGCGTAGAAGAGGACGCGGCAGACAATGAGGACGAGCCCGGCTCCCCCCGCACGTCCCGCGCTCCCCGGCGCGGGGCAGACCCCCCGCCTTCCGCCCGTCGCCTCT
>NW_008591132.1:0-4037 GCF_000691845.1 Merops nubicus
CCCACCCCCAAGCCTCAAACCACAAGACCTTGTAGCAGCCTTTTGCGTACTTAAAAGGAGGGCCTACAACAAAGATGGGGAGGGACTTTTTACAAGACGCTTGTAGTGCTAGGATAAGGGTTAGTGGATTTACACTGGAAAAGGGTAGTTTTAGTTTAGAAATTAGGAGGAATTTCTTCACTGTGGGGGTTGTAAGGCACTGGAACAGGGTGCCCAGGGAGGTTGTGGATTCTCCAACCCTGAAGGTGTTCAAGACTTGGTTGGATGGGGCTTTTCACAATCTTTTCTAGTACAAGGTATCCCTGCCCATGGCAGTGAAGGTTGAAACTAGATGATCTTTAAGGTCCCTTCCAACCCAAACCCTCCTGTTTCTATGATTATTCAGTCTGCCATATCTTAACATGATAAACTATTATAAAGCTCTTTTTAAGCTTTGATCCACTTCCCAGTAGAAATATGAAAAATGATCTATTATAGCCAAATATTGATCAAAAAATGTCTGAATATATATATATATTTGATCTATTAATAAAGAAAGTAAAGGTTAATGAAACTATGTGAACAATACATAATGGTGAATAATAAGGAGGTCAGATGACCTTTTACATTTCTGCTTGAAGCCAAAACTAACATTTAGAAGTCCACAATATTTCCAACCTTTGTAAATGTTCTATCATTAGCTATTCTCTACCTGAAGAAAGAAGAACCGATAAGCTTCAGGAGTGTATAAAGATAACATAATCTTTATACACTCTTTAAATGTGTAACTTGAGAAGTTGATTTTATATTGTCAGTTATGAAATTACTTGTTTTCTGATAAGTATACTATATTCAGCAAAAAGTCCCAGAAGTATGTAACTTACAGAGGAGAGGAAATCAAACTGTAATATTTTTGATATTTTTATATTAGAATGTGAGAAGTATTTACAACTACCAACTGTAGAACAATATGGATTTTTTAAGAAAAGTAAAGAAGTGTTGGCATCCCTAATTGTTGGGGCCCTCGTGGGTGCGTTTGCCTTGCAGCCTGTGTATAGGAAGACACCTTGATCTGTACGTGCAGAATAGCCAAGGGCATGCTGACCTTGGCGTGAAAAACAAGGCAGGAAAATAGAAGAGAAACAAGATCATGAGTTCTATACCTATGGTGCAAGAACAAAGACTGTGAACATCTGGAGATGTGACTGTTTGATTAGGAGGAAATGTAAAGGATAACAAAATTATTTTTATAACCACCTGTCAGATAAGCGCTCGCATAAATATAACGATGTTTTGACTAATAATATCCTTTGTAACAGACGAAGCCTGTTTTGGCTGACTATAAAAAAGCATAGCATTCTGAATAAACTGTAACTGCGAAGCTGGAATAAACTGAAGCTGGAAAACTGGAACTGGATCTAGATCTGTCTTTATTTGCACTGAATCTTTGTCATTGGAGTCCTTCCCTACGACCGGGCAGCGACACTAATGAGAGTAAATGGTAAGGAAAGATCATATGGTAGATGTACTGAAAATGAATTTTATATACCTTATAAATCTTCCATATCAAATACTCCTTATTTATAGGTAAGCATATCATCAAGTAATCACATAATCACAGCATCACTGCAATTAATCAGTAATTCAGCATCACTGAACCAGAGAACAGTTCAGATCAGCCTCCAGAGTAAAAGACCCCCAGAGGGCTTCCAATCAAATCCCCCTGCTTAATCCTGGCCACCTAGAGCCGGTTGCCCAGGACTGTGTCTTCATGACTTTTGAGTATCCCCAAGATGAGAGACTCCAACTTTCTGGGCAACCTGTGCCAAGGTCCTTTTCTGCTCAGTTGTTTACAAGTTGGGTGGCCCCCAGCATATATTCATGCATGGGTTCTTTCCCCTCTGTTTGCACACTTCTGAATTTCTAGTTGAACTTTATGAGTTTTATTTCATCTCATCTCTTCAACCTGCCAGGTCCCTCTGGATAGCAGCAGAATCCTCTGGAAAATTAGCCACTGCCCCTAGTTTTGTATCCTCTTGTATCAAACTTGCTGAGGCTACACTCTGCCTCATCATCCAGGTCATTAATCAAGATGTAGAACATGACTGGATCCAATTCAGACCTCCTGGGTATACGACTAGTTGCTGGACTCCAACTAGACTTTTCTTTCATCGAATCATAGAATGGTTAGGGTTGGAAGTGACCTTAAAGATCATCTAGTTCCAATTCCCCTGCTAGAACATGACTGGATCCAATTCAGACCTCCTGGGTATACGACTAGTTGCTGGACTCCAACTAGACTTTTCTTTCATCAAATCATAGAATGGTTTGGGTTGGAAGTGACCTTAAAGATCATCTAGTTCCAATTCCCCTGCTGCGTGCAGGGACATCTTCCACTAGAACAGGTTGCGCAAGGCCCCATCCAGCCTGGTCTTGAACACCTCCTGTGATGGAGCATCCACAACTTCCCTGGGTAACCTGTTCCAGTGGACTTCATGGCTCTGATCACCAACCTCTGGTCCTGGCAATTCAGGCAGTTTTCTGTCCACCTCACTATCTGCTCATCCAGTCCATGCATCGACAACTTATCTATGTTATGGGAGACAGTGACAAATGCCTTAACAAAACACAGGTAGAAAATATTGACTGTTCTCTCCTCATCTACTCAGCCAGTCATTTCACCTTAGAAATTTATAATTTTGTAAAGCTTGACTTTTTCTTAGTCAATCCATGCTGACTACTTCTGATGACTTTATTGTTGTTCATGTGTCTGGAAACAGTTTACAGGATTAGTTGTTCCTTTATCAAACCAGGAATTGAGGTGAGGCTGACTAGCCTGTTGTTTCTCAGATCCTCCTTCTTGATCTTATTCATTTACATTATTTACATTCCTCAGTTCTCAGGCACCTCTCCTGATTGCTATGAATTTTCAAAGGTCCTCAAGGCTGGTCTTGATAGTAAAGAAACAAGTTCCCTACCTCATTCAGCAGTAGGCCTGCATTTTCCCTAGCCTTCGTACTTACAGAAGCACTTCTTGTTGCCTTTGACATCTCTCACCAGATATAATTCAAGTTGGGTCTTGGCTCTCCTAACTGCATCTCTTCATGATCAGACAGTGTATCTATATTCCTTACAGGTTATCTGGCCTTGCTTCCACCTTCTATATGCTTCTTTTTTGTTTTTGAGTTTTGCCAGCAATTCCTTGCTTATGCCTGTCAGTCTCTTGGTATTTTTGCTTTACTTCTTGCTCATTGAGGTGGACCATTTTTGGGCTTGGAGGAGGTGATCATTGAATATCAGACAACTTTCCTGGGCCCCCCTCCCTGTTAGGGCCTTATCCAATGGGACTCATTAAAGCAGAACCCTGAAGAGGCCAAAATATGCTCTCCTGAAGTATAGGGTTATGATCTTGACTTTTGCCCTGCTTCCTCCTCTCAGGATTCTGAACTCTGCCATCTCATGTTCACTGCAGCCAATGCTGCCTTCAACCTTCAGTTCCCCAATGAGTTCTTCCTTGACAGTGAGTCTGAGGTCCAGCAAAGCCCGTCTCCTTATTGGCTCATCAGTCACTAATAGTGGATGTTGTATTATATTGTCTTGCACTTTAACTGTAAAAAGGACTTCTAAAATAGATATAACTTGCTTGCCTTACTGTGTCATGCACCATTTTTCTTGATCAAGTTTCTGTGATCCAGTTTTTCATTTTACATTTTTCATTTGGTTTTCTGTAATCAAGTTTTTCATATGACAGCTTTGTTAGTGAGGACAGTTTTCCATGTCAAGTGATCATCATACTTGGTCAGAAGCTTATACGATGTTTAATTTTAAAAATACATTAAACAAATCTGTAGTTTAAATTTTTTCTTTCCTCAATCTACTTTTGTGGAAAAAAAAAGGTAGTTGGTTAATTTTAATTTACTCAGATATCTATTTCTATACACCTTTGTTACTTGAAATTCTCCCAAATACCTTGTGTTCAAGGTTTGAAAAACTCTAACATTTAATTCTTAGACAAAGTTCAAGATCTCAGGGGGAAAAACAAACAAACAAAAAAATAA
>NW_008591133.1:0-5597 GCF_000691845.1 Merops nubicus
CACGGCTGCTCTCCCTGTAATTGCCCTGGAATCTCTGGGGATTCTCCCACATAAAATTAATGCAGGCGCCATCAAGGCTAATTTATTCCACACCCACAAACCCATGCTGGGGAACTGGCCCGGGCATGGGTAGCGAGGCCGAGGCAGCACAACTCCAGGGACCGAGCTGGCAGGAGCTGCACGGCCCCAGAGCACCGCCTGCTCCCTCCGGCTCGGGACACCCGCCCGAGGTCAGGGACCCCACAAAGGCCACACGTGCCCCTGCAGCCCCCGGTGCAGGACACAACGGAAAGCTGCCTCTAAAATACACACTCTGCCTCTCCATGCAACAACCTCCCAGGGCAGCTCCTGCCAGGGCTGAGGCAGCCGGGAGCACCCAGGGTGCAGGGCTGCAGGGGGGATCCCGCCCCTTCCTCCCTTAACAAAGTAGCTGTCGGTTGTAACGCTCCCTACTCCCATCAGCTGAATCACTTGTTTGTTGCAGTTCCAACCACCAAGCCTGGCAGGCTGAAACCAACAATATCAAGTAGAGATAGTATCACTGCAACATTTCACATGCAGTTTATTCCCTCAAATAGTTTTACTCCGTTTGTACTTTTGCAGCAACTCATCAACTGCTCTTAACAATAACCTGTCTCTCGTACTGCAAGTGCTCCCACCACTGTGTCTTGTCCGTGGAAGAACAGAGCATTGCTCTGCTTTTCACACACCCGCGGGCCGAGGGGCACAGGCAGGACACGGCAGTCCCTGCTGGGAGGATCAGCCCTGAGGGGTGTCACAAACAGCACGCGGTGACTGCCCGGGAAAACGCACGGCCAGCTTCCTTACAGCTTGGGGAAACGCTGGCAAATAAAGCAATGAAGTAAATAATGGCTCACACTGGGTGCAAATGAATAAAGGTTAGAAAGTATCGAGATATTGCAAAGCTTCAGCATGTTTGGCTGGCAAGAAAAGCAATCCTTAAAAGAGCGACATGGGCCCTGGGGCCCAGAACACGATGCTCCTCCTCCCTGGACCCCAGGGAGACACCGTCTGTGAAGACCCAAGCGGCTGAGGCTGTGGGTGCTCCACATGTGCAACTTTTCTTGTCATCAGATGAAGCCCATGCCAAGATCCAGCTGTGAAGAAAACTCACAACCTTCAACTGTGACTTCTGTTTAGGGTGTGTTTCACCTATGAAGAGCCTCAACCCCCAAAACTTCAGCAAATGGCTCCACCAAGCTCACTCTGGACACTAGCTGTCAGGTAAATAACCTGACCTCGCATGACTCTGCAAGCCACTGCACGCCAGAGCAACTGGCTTCCATGGCACCACTCACGGCAGCCCTGGGAGCAGGGAGCTGCCAGCTCAGGCCCACACCAGGGCCCACAAACTGGCAGCACCGGTCCCTCTGCACAGGGAGCGTTCCTGGGGCTGGGGACTGCTGCAGGAGGAACGTGCTGCCAACCTCCCTCTGCGAGCACCCACAGCCCGCCGCGCACCCCAGTCCTCTGGAGACAGCTCCCAGAGAGTGACAGAGAGGTACCTGAGCCTGCACGGACATAGAAAACTTCACGGAGGGGGTGTTCAGTCTGCAAACCGCGATTATTAATAGTGGGAAGGGGGTGAGAGCACAATCAGCTCTTTCAAAAATCCTGAAAAGTCAGAACTGCCAGCCTCAGACCTAGCTGAATGGGTCACCTGCATGAACCCACCCCACCGAGGCGGGGAACCCCAGCTTCCACTCACCCGGCCCCATGCCAGGAAGAGCCAGCCCATTGCTTTTGACCCGTGGGAGCTCGCAAGCAGCACCAGCACAGCTCCAATAACCTGAACACATCAGTCTAGGCAGGGAGGACGGACCAGGTAACCTGGATCCCCAGCTGCTGGAATAAGTCCTCATGGTGGAGACACGGCTGTGCGCCTGGCCAGCTCGTGTGCTTAGCCACAGCGGGACCCTGGCAGAAGGGGCAGCCCTCGTTGTCCCCTGCACAGCACCTTCCCACGGCCTTTCGCAGTGCCTGGTACCTCTCCTGTGGATCCTGACCATCTGAAAAGCCCACAACGAGGTTCATGAGCTGTGCAGGTTGGCCTGTTCTCAGCCAAGGAGTACCACAGAACAGAGAGCACAGCAGTACAGCAGCACGTCAAAAGGCTGAGGTGCTGCTGCACTTGAGAGGGCACAGCACAGGTATCAAGGACAAAGAACAGTTTGCAGAAGGTAATGAGTATCCATGATTAGTGCTGGGGCTACCACACTGTCACGTGCAGTTGGACCTTACTGCACCAAAGTTTCCCCCCTAACTGAAGGTAGCTCGCCTCTTCAGTGGTTATTTCAGTGTTTTGTTTTGCATTTTTGTCTTTATTTCATTATTTCCTACAGTGCTTTGTTGTGATTTGCTAATAAAACTCTTTGAATTAAATACTTGTCTCACTCCACACGCATTATCAAAAGAAACCTCAGCAAGCACACCCACATTTCCCCCCACCCCCGCCCCCGAAACTGTTGTGACATGAGAGAAAAAATTAGAAACCAGAGCAGCTGCTTCCATTGGGAAGATGCAGGAATAGCTCTATCAGGTGATAGAAAAACACTAGCCGCAGGCAAGATGATGATGATGTCAAAGGATAGGATCCCACAGGTTGAAAACAACTGTTCTGTGGGCTGGCTGTTAGTGCGAGCTGAAACCTTTCTCACTCATGAGTTCTGGCAGGTATCGTGCTGCAGCCCAAGGGTCCCCTCCCGCAGAGCTCCCCATGAGCCCAGCTCCAGCAGGGACAGGCAGTGGTGCCCGGCCGAGCCCCTCTGGAGAGCAGCTGCTGTCCCCAGTCACACCAGCCACGTCCACCCTCCCTAAGAAATGTGCTTCCTCACTAACACACAAGGAATGCACCAGAGCTTGGCGTGTAAGGAGAAACTACTGTAAGAGGCGACGATGTCTCTGTCAGTCCGAGAGAACAACAAGTAACCACTGGCTGCAACTCAAAACACTTTAAAAACAGTATTAATAATTCCTACTGCAAATTCAAATTTTCCTGTTTTCTATCATAATAACAAACTATAATAAAAGTAAGTAACAACTGAAAAAAAATATTGTTGATGTAGGGAATTCTTTTTTTGGTTTTGTTTTGTTTTGTTTTTGTAATCAGTGAATGGTGTTTCAGGTTACATGAAGGGACAACTACATGGCAGTAAACTTCCCAACAGCTACCAGGAGGATCTGCCCTCGGCATGTGCACACAAATTCCATTAGCTCTTACTGTGAGAGTGCATGTGCACCCTCATTATAAATAATACACTGATTGCAGTAAAATCAAGAGCCAGCTTCTACTCTTTGATGAGGAAGGATGGCTCTCATTGAAGTCAGTCAGAATTGCATGTTCACAAGTTCATGTCAACATTTGCAAAGGAAAATTTTGTGCATAGTAAAAAAAATACTCTGTTTTGGAAGCAAAGCAACCGATCTCCACGACAAGTGTTCTTTGTAAATGTATTGGCTTGCTACAGAAGCATCAGAGTATACAGCCTTATAAGTTATATTATAATCCTTATAAGGTATATTTCTTACAAGAAATACATTATTCATTGTTTATGTTGTTATTAAGGGCATTGAATCAGTTTGTGCCATAGTAGTTTCACTGTATCTATAAAGAATATCACTATAAAATTTCAAAACCAACAAAATAACAGACTGGAATTAATCATATTAACAATTCCTTTACCGTAATACCATCTTGCAAATGTCTATTTGTTCAGTTGCCCACAGGCAAATAGTTTTTGAAAGGTGAGTGGAATACCCCAGTTCTGCACGAGAGCCATGGGTGGGTTCAGCTGGGCTGCTGGATTTCCACCTTGGTCTGGAAAGGTTGGTGCAACAGATCCTGGGTTCCTCTGGTAACACACATCTGAATGCCTCACCTAATCGACACTTACAGGAGACTTCATTTTAAGGGTTTTGCTTCTATATAATCTGCATTAAAATTTGTATAATAAGCCACACATAATGCTTTCTACTTACAGGGTGTATTTAGCATCCAATAAAGGGCAAAGGCAACACCCATTCTTTGTATGTGTTTGCCATAATAAAGGATAGAGTATTTTTATTGGTCATTTCTTTGGGAACCACCAGAGTCTGTTTTGCAAAATAGCTGTTGGGAGAACAGCCCGTTCGGGTGCCGGGCACAGCAGCCCCTGCCTGCTGCCCACCACCCTTCCCAGCAGTGACCTGCCCTGGCCCCGCACAGCGCCCGCTGCGGGGCGGCTGGAAGCGATGGGACAGGCTGGTCACGCCCTGCTCAAAGCCACTGCAGAGGGACCAAAAAGTAAAAGAAAAGTAAATCAGTGTGTCACTCGAGGAACATCAGTCTAGCCAAAGTAACTCCAGGAACTTAAAGTAAATACAAGGTTAGTATTTAGAAGAAAAAAAGAAGCAAAAAAATCTGCCTCAATTTTATGTTGAAATTAAAGAGGTATCTAGAAAAAGTGAATAATTTGCCTGAACAAGGTATGCAAGTTTTGGATCTATATTAGCATGCACATTATAAACGCCAAGCAGCATTACATTTAAAACCAAAGGACACCTCATTTTACCTTACAAATATTAACCTTTTTATTTTTCTCTTATGGTCTCTATTCTCAAACTCAGAAATCTAGCTTTAGTTTCAACATTTATTTTGAATCAGATATGAAGTTATTAATGTATTTTTTTTACTTGGCCACTAATGGAAAAAAGTGCTGTCTCCTTCCCTAAATGTTACCAGTGCTGTTAAAGCTCCCACTGCTGCAAAGCAATCTTATTTCCCCGTTAAAAAATCTTATCTCCCATTTTAAAAAAAAATCTTAACTCAGAAAACACTTCTGCTTTCTAAAAAAAAATTCTAATACTATTTTTTATCAAACAAAAATCAGTTTTAATTCATAGCTTTAGATATAGCATACCATAATTACATAGTCCTGCAGGTCTATATTCAATAATCATTCCCTGCCTGGTTGATGTATTTAAACCAGTTCACTTAAAGAAAGGAAATTTCTGTTCTTAATTGCACCCATCTAAACCCAAAGCAACTCCTCTAATTTCATCACCTGGCTGCTAGAGACTTGGCTGTCAAGGTTCAAGTCACATTGTTACTTATAACTAACCTCGTTCTTTGTTTCAGAACAAACGTGGGGTTTTTGTATTTTGTAACGAACACGAAACTGTCACTTCATTATGAGTCAGTCTTTGCCTCCTGAGTAATGCAATCCTCCCCAAATCATGCCAAAAAGCCCTTTCTACCACGCTAAACCATCCAAGAGCAATACCCTGGTTGTTTACCTTTACTGGAGATTACTGCACAATTCACAGCTTTATTTATTTACTTGCTTTCTTACCTCACTTAGGCAATAACACGACATATCATGTAGGCAAAAAAATGTAAGCAAAAAGAAGCATTTATCCCTGTTTCTTCTGCAAGTCTGTAGTCTGACCTAGCACACCCTTTGTAGAGGATACTGTAACAGTCTTTTTGCATCTCGCTGGGGTTTAAAATTTACAGCCTTTTTGTGAACCTGCGTTTACGCAACTCGTGACATGACCCAAGCCAGCCCCGGCAGCAGCAACTCCCTCTCTGGTACTGC
>NW_008591133.1:5628-6876 GCF_000691845.1 Merops nubicus
GTACGTACTGCACACCACATCTTCCAGAACTGCCACAGGAACCCAAGGGCACAAGGCGCGTTGTGCAAACCGGACAGGCAGAAGCCGCACTGGCCAGCTCCTAGCCTAGCAATGATAAGCAAAACCAAGTATTTTATTAACCCTTCTCTTTCCCCCGCCAGTCGCCCCACCCAGCGTGCTGGGGGACGTCTGCGTGCTCTCCACGGGCGTGTGCTGGGGTGGGAGTGGACACACGTGTCTGTCACCCCCCCTTGCTCCCTGACCCGGGGGCTTCTCGCGTGGGCTGGAGGGCCCCGGCCACTCGTGTGTGCACCGAAATCTCCTGCTGACTTCCACACCCAGCATGCAGGGGACTCGAGCTCTCCTTTAAAAATCTACCCTATCTTCTGCGCTCTTCATTCCAGGAGAAGGAGATATTAAATAAAATTAAATCAATTCCTGCTACAACAAGAGGGAGCAGATTTAGTACAGATTCCATTTTCTCTGGAATGAAAAACAAAAGTCACGGCTGTATTACAAAAAGCAAACTCCTTTTTCTTCTGAATATTTCTTCCTATCTGTCTAAATTAAGCAGCTTCTACTTGTTACTGAATGTGTACTCACGCTCCCAGCTCACTGCAGCAGTAAGCATTTTGAGACATACCAGGTTTCATCGGTTACTGCATGATGGGGCAGAAGGGGTATGTATTTACAACTGAAATACATTAGTCACATAGTTAAAAAGAGACATTGTAATCCAGCTATTTTATCATGATATGTTATTGATAGTTGAAAAGGTGTGATGCATGCCTTTGAACCAGTTCAGAAGTTTAGGCCAAAAAATAATAGACGCGATTTCTAAACAGAATACAAAATGTTGCTGTTTGTCATATACTTCAGTGAATAAATTTTTGTAGTGTATTTCATAATTATTGGCTATTTTTTCTCAGGTTAGTAGTTAAGCATTATAAATTATCCTCTTGCCTCTTATTAATCTAATTGCGTACTGCTTAAACTGCAAAAAGAACCTCCCTATCATTTTCTACCATGGATGAGTGAAAATTACGTATTACCATTGTAATTACCGTGTCCAATAAGGTTACCATGACTGTAGTAAAAACCCAAAATGTCTCCCCAAATTCTTAGAACACGTTCCATTCCAGATGCAAACCCCTGCCAGTACTGGCTCAGCCTACCTCGGAGCCGGCTGGCGGCCGGCGCTGCTCGCCGCCCCGCAGCCTCCTGCTGTGCCGCAGGGATGGATTCCTG
>NW_008591133.1:6898-9223 GCF_000691845.1 Merops nubicus
CTGCCTGAGCGCTGCTGCTCTGCTGACGTCACCGGCAGAAATAACAGCTACATTTCCTCAGCGCTCCCGCTTTTGGAATTGTTTCGAGGTGTCAGGAACGCCTGATCGTACAGAGAAGTTTTACCTGGGCTGATGTGTCTGATAGTGCAGAGCTGGTTGGATTTTCAGCAAAAATGCCAGAGTATTTCAGCAACTTTTAAAAGCATTTTTAGTGGATGACATAACTTTAATCGTTACTCCATGTCCTGGGCATGTGCTTAGGCTACTCCTCCTCTCTAAGTCTCCGTCAGTTTTTACCCGTCTCCCAAGGACCCAGGCCCAGGGAGCAGGGCCGGGCTGACAGGGGCGAGCGGGCGGAGGGGACACCAGAGCCCCGCGCAGTGCCACGGAGCTCACACGGAACGGCTGCACCAGCCGCACCGGCCAGCGGAGCCACACGTTCAGTGCTCCCAGTTAAAAAAAAAGTGAAATTGAAAACAAACAAAATCTTCCTGTCGGCAAACAGTTATCACCCATTCTGCATGTAGCAGAACCCGAGAGCTCAAGTCACCTACTGCAGCTCGGATCCTGCCCACATTCCACAGCCTGCACTCGCCACAGACGCGCACTCACCCTCTCTGCAAGAAAAATAACAGTCACAAAAATAAGAGACATTTACTAATAGGAAGCTTTTGTCTTATTTTGAATAAAAACACAACTGAACTGGGAAACATCAGCCTCTGTATTATACTCATGTGAAAGAATTTCCAGAATCTGGAGAGGGTAACATTTCCCTACCGCAACGAGGCTTCGCAGCGTTTCCTTCCCTTCCTGCAGGGTACACGCTGCTCCATGCTGATGGTCCGTAAAAAATACACCCAGGCACTGACAAGAAAGGACTCAAAGATGAAGAACAGTATAAAGACATACCAGAAATATATGGTAAGTCTTTTTTAATAGCATCCAGTGCTTGATATATCTTGAAGAATCTAACAAAAATCTAGGTATTTCCCTTCCCCACCCTAAGCAAAACTCGGAATGCATTCATAAAAAATTATTAAATAGCAACTGTGCTTGTTTGCTATGCTACCCCTCGAATAAATAATCTCTTCTACAGCCTTTATTTCCAAAGCTAGAACAGGAATATGGACCTTGCTAGAAATTATATTCACTTCTTACATATGAAAAATGTAACCTGGAACAGCTATATTTCCTAGCATATCTCTTTTCAGTATCAGCAATAACTAGGGCAAATCATTAGATAACACTGAGTAGTGAGACAAAAACAAACCAGAAAAGCACAATAAGAAAAAAATTAAAAGATACAAATGGGAAAGAAATTTAATATTTATAATTATTAATGTTTTATAGCAGGAAGCACTGTTTTGAGTAGTACAATAAATAAATAAATAAATTCATTTCAGCAAAGGATTGGAACATAACTACTCCAACCCCCCTATTTTTAACAAACATTCATACTGAAGGTTCCAGTTAGTCAGAAAGAAAACTTTTTTTTACAGAAAAAATGTGTAAGATTCCGAACGTGCAATAATCCTGTAATTTGGCAACGCTCTCATTAAAATCAAAGAGATTTTGTTCAACTTGGGCTTGCGAGAGTCAGCTTCCCTGGTGCCATTGTACTGCCCTATTTTTTTTCCCCCTTAAAAGCCTTGCAATCAAATGTGCCTATGACCCTCAGAATCTTAAATTCTAGCAAAATAAGTACCTTGTATTAAATCAAAAGATCAGGATGTACTTGTACAAAAATTTGTTGAATCGTTGTACAAAAAGAGTCTAAAATACATGCAGAGCTTGTCCCACTGACGTACTGATGATATTTTTGTGACAAATTACATTTATCAGGCACCTCTGACTACTTCAAACTGTGCTTGGGCCACTAATCCATCTCCCCCAGGATTTATTCCAACATTCCAAGCATAGGGGTAGCTTCAAACAGCAAACATTTTTATTAAGAAAAAAAAAAATAGAAAAAAAGAAAAATGTTTTCACCCTTCCCCCTAATGTGAAATGCCCTCACCCAAGGATGGGCAGTAATCATTCCTGACCCAGTGAAAGGTTTAAGGTCTGATATCTGACCCATCAGAAGCTTGCTTTCATTAGAAAGACGAGACACCAGTTTTCCAAAGATATACACACAGCACTTGATTATAGTCCTGGGAGTTCTGGAGAAATCTGACCTTTAAATTACATTATATGTACAGAAAAAAATCTATTTAAAGCAAATTTCAGTAACCAAGATATTTAAGCAATCTTTATTCTCCTTTTTTTTTTTTTTCCCCCAGAGATCTTAAGTAGGACTGAGGATAACAAAAGCTGGTGAGATCG
>NW_008591133.1:9247-10801 GCF_000691845.1 Merops nubicus
CGCGGAGGCCCTTCCCCCCGGGGTACGCTACAGCCACAGCGCGGGACGGTGCCCGTACCAGCGACCTGCAGGGGACTTGCACAGCTTGCTCTTGGCTTCACTCCTCTCTCCACACTCTTCCCGATAAAACTCATCATCTGCATTGCACAGCCCATGAGAACTGCTTGCATTTAAAAACCAGCTATTTTTATCCTTTAGCTATCATAAAAGAATATTTCTCTGTGTCTAAAAGGCAGCAGGCAGGAAAAGCACACAGACAATGTCCACACAGTTTCACGTGTTTGTTCTTTTGGGCTAATAAAATTTCAGAGAAAACAAATTTTGATTTACCGTGTCTCCCCTCCCCTTTCCCCGAGCCGCGGCCGCTGTCAGTCCTTAGGGGCATGCACAGCAGGTTACCATGTCATGTCACACTAGGTGCTGGGATTCAACAAAGGCTAACATGTTGATATCTTTTTATTGCTCGTCAGTCTGGTTACCCCATTTCCCCCTTATACAATCGGGCACCTTTGATAATACAGAAAGTTCTGAAGCGATGACGTTTCTATTTTCAGTCAGAAAAGTATTTTTGTTTTTAGAAAGCAACAGTCTAGGATTCTGCTTTTGAAGTTGCGAAGCACGATCCTTTATTTTACAGAAACTAAAGATAAGACTTAGAACGTACATTTGTAATCAATGTAAATATTTACATTGTCAAATAATGCTTTTTAAGGTAGCCTAAAGCCTATTCTAAATTCTTCCCTAATTAACAAAAATATATAAAGTAGCACTACCGACAGAGGCAGAAGTTTCATTGATCTGCAGCTATAACTACCAGAGGGTGTTTTATTTTGCGTAGAAGTAACAAATTCCGGGGACATGCTCCCTGTGCAGGGGTAGGAGAAACCACAGCTCGTGCTGCAGCCCTGGCCAGGGCAGGGCTGCAGCAGCCCGCGGAGACAAGCTGCAGGGTATTTTCATGAGAAGTGCCCAGGCCCATGGAAGACTCTCTGGTAGCGTGCTGGTGAGGGCTGCAGTATGAAATAACACTTTTTTTTTTTTTTTTGTAATTCCTAAACAGGGGGACATTTATCTGGACCATTTATACAAGAGTTATAACCCTAACAATATTTATACTCAGCATGTCATGTTAGCATTTACTACCAGTTTCCATGGAGATGGATTTTCATGCTGTAGCTATGAAATGCACATTGTTGCCACTAAGCCACTTCAGGCCTTTCTGGAAGCCTGCTGAATGCCTGACAAAAGTTGATGCAAACCAATAGTTGTTGTTCTTTGTTTGTTGCCAGACTTCTAGCAGAGCCATATTATGTCCCAGTGATTGAAGTGCCCATGTTCGCCCCCCTCCCGGCACAAAAAGGATCCTCAATTTCAGTGACAAGCATGAAGTGGGCTTCTGCAGGGGAGGACAAACGCGACGCGGGGCAGGGGTTCTGTCTCCGCGCAGGGACGCGGCGCGGCAGGAGGCCGCCTCCCGACAAAGCCTGACATTTGGGGAGAAAGCCGAAATAAAATAAAGCGCGGGCAGCGCCCGGCCCGGGAGGGCCGGGGCCA
>NW_008591134.1:0-703 GCF_000691845.1 Merops nubicus
CAAACCATTACAGCACCCAATGTGTTCTTCACCTCGGTTTTTACCAGCCTGGCCTCCAGCAGGGCCTGGGGAAAGGAGGCGAGGAGGACTCCCTCCAAGGGACAAGATCAGGTCAGGCAGTGTGGATTTATGAATGAGAAATCCTGCTTCACCAGCCCAAAAACCTTCCACGACGAGGTGACTGCTGTGGTGGACCAGGGCAGAGCAGTGGGTGTTGTCTACCTTGACTTTAGTCAGGTCTTTGATACCATCTCCCACAGCATCCTCACAGACCAGCCGAGGAAACAGGAGTTAGATGAGTGGGTTTATCCGTTTTGTAGATTGAAAACTGGCTGAACAACCAGACCCAGAGATGGCCCAGGGCAACCTGCTTTTGGTGACCCTGCGTGAGCAGTGGCTTGGACCAGTTCATCTCCAGAGGCACCTTCCTGGATGAAGGTGTCTCCTCACACAGAAGGGGTGAGCAGCCACCAGCTGCTCCGTGGGCACGTTTGCTGCACTTGAAGTATTTTAAATGCTTTAGATACACACACGAGTAGAAAACCACCTCAGTTTTTCATCTGCTTTATCTGTGAACGTGTTTTTGAAGTGTCCCTCCAGTGCTCTGGAAGGGTCAATGGGGCTGGAGGGACCTGACTGCTCAGAGTCACTCCCTGGAGCAGTTACATGGATCTGGGGGTGGGGTGTGGTGGGGGCGGCGGGT
>NW_008591135.1:0-228 GCF_000691845.1 Merops nubicus
GCCAGCAGACAGCCCCACGGTGTGTGCAGGGGCCCCAGCACCCCTTGGGGACAGCCCCAAAGCCCCCGTGCCACCCACCCCCCTCCCCAGGCCCAGGGCTCACGTACTTGCCACACTTCACACACTCCTCCACAAACATGTTCCCGTGGAGCTCGGCCAGCTTGTCCCTGAGGGAGAGATGCCAGGGCTGAGCTGGGGAAGGGGGCTGAGCTGGGGAAGGGGGAGAGG
>NW_008591135.1:238-1643 GCF_000691845.1 Merops nubicus
CCCTGGGCCTCACAGGCCTCCCTGCTGCTGGATCAGACCCCCCGGGTGACACGGGGTGGGCAGGGACCCTCCTGCCACAGCCTGGGGACTGTCCCTGCACAGGGCAGTGCCAAGGGGCTGGTATCAGTTACAGACACAGCCAGTCATGGTGCCAGGCAGCATCTGTTGCACCAAGTGCCCCAAAACCACCCGGCCGTGCTGCAGGGAGGCAGCTGGGCCACCAAATTTGGGGCTTCCCTGTGGCCACCACACGGAGGGCAAGCAGGCACTGGCAAAATCATGGCATGCTGAGCACTGAACACAAGAAACACCCTTTCAAAGAGGGTTCTGGGCAGAGCTGCTCCTCTAGAGGGGCAGAAGAGACCCAAGGGACACGTTCAGACCCTGGTGAGGGCCTCCTGTGCTGTGGTTTCACCTCCCTCATGAAAGCACCACGCTGTGGCCACCAAAACCAGGCCTAAGGGGAGGGACAGCACGTCCTGGCTGTTGAGTTTTAAATCCTGCTTCCACCCACAGCACCAGTTCTAGCCCCTGTTCTGAGGCAGCCTCAATCCTCTGCCACCCTCAGCACCCGGGGCTCCTCTCCCTCCGTGTGCAGCTCCAGCCCTTGGCTGGGTTTGGCTGGGGCTGCCCTGGAGCTCAGCCCAGCCTCAAAGCCCAGCAGCCAGGGGAGCAGGAGGCCACGCTCTCCTGATCTTCCTACGAGCCCCACGTGAGTGGGAACCTCCTCTGGGGGGGCTGGAGACAGGACTGACTCCTTTCCCCCGTTTGGGCCCTTGCTCAGCTGGGTGGAAGAGCTGCACTGGGGTGCAGTGGGAGCCAGGGGCACCAGGCTGCAGCACAGCTCACTTCAGGGCACTGTTTCCTACTCTTTTTGTGTTTAAAAAAGGCCAGTGTGGTGCCAGGAGCAAGAACCAGGACTCAGGGCTTTTAATGATAGGAAATAGCCCTGGAGGCAGCTCCTCTGCTCAGCCCATGAGATGCACTGTCCCATTCAGGCTCCTTCTCCTCACTTCTCACCCCAACTCTGTTTTATTTTCTTGAATTCAGCTGCTCTCCCCTTTCCTTTCCAGGCAGCTCCAAGCAATTGGCCTCACAAAACAACCACTCACTGGTCTGAAGTGCTGCAAATGGGTTCTGTAACAGGCTGGAGTTTCTTGAAGGGGACAGAGCCTGTTGCTGCAGTGCTGAGGGAAGGGCAGGTTCCTCTGAGGACACCCCTGGAGCAGCCACCACGACCTGCTCGTTTATCCTGGTGAACAAATGGCTTCTGGGTGTACACCCAGAGAGCACCACGAGAGGCTGATGTCATTCCATCACCTTCTGGGTAATTACCAAATGCTCTCTTCTCTAAATCAAGCTGGGAACTGCCCCATGAGAAAGGACCTGGGGGGGTTGGTTGAGA
>NW_008591136.1:0-229 GCF_000691845.1 Merops nubicus
CCCCACCCAAAATCTCTCCGGAGGTTCATTGTCACTTGTGGTCCCCGAGGCGTCGGGGCGGCGCGGTGGGCACGAGGAACCCAGTGAACAGAGTTTGCCTCCAGACTGTGCAGCTCTTCAACGCAGTGACTGGTTTTATTCAAAGCAAATCAAGAGAGAAGCATATTGTGGGTTAACAAAGCCAGGCTGCAGCCGCCCTCGGAAGGACATCGGGGCAACGACCACCCCG
>NW_008591136.1:369-586 GCF_000691845.1 Merops nubicus
GCCCGTCACCCCGGGATCCCTTCGGGCTTTGCCTTCACAGAGTCGCTTTTAGGAACAGAACACAAGTGCAATATCACGCAGCGCTGTAGCAACTACTGGAGACACTCCCAGCCCCGACCCACGGCAGGTTTAAGTATTTGCTAAATCAATGCAGGTTAAAATAAACTATTTTCATTTTTAATAAGGTATTAAATGGAATGTTTTAAAAAAAAAAAAA
>NW_008591137.1:0-643 GCF_000691845.1 Merops nubicus
ATAATTATTACCATTAGCATCCCATCTTATTATTGGAGTTTAATTTCTGGATTCTAATTGAAGTAATTATTGGAATTATTTTTGGAGCTAATGATTGGGGAGCTTGAAAGTTTAATTGTTAGAATTATTATTGGAATTATTAAGGATTGGAGCTAATTGTTGGGATTCTTAATGGAGTTAATTGGAATTCTCAGAGTTTTAGTTAATTAGTGCTGAGGGACATTAATTTGCCCTAATTGGAGTTCTTGAAATTAACAGATTGGAATTTTAATTGCCATCTTTATGGGAATTATTTTATTAATTATTTTATTGGACTCTATTGCTTTGTTGATGAACGTAATTATTATTACAGATGATTATTACTGGGGTTAATTATCAGAATTATTGACATTATTGGAGATTAATATTTGAATTATTGAAATTTTAATGATTAGGATTATTATTGGAATCATTCCTGGAGCTAATGATTGGAATTAATGTCATTTTTATTATTGGTATTTATATTGAAATTAATTATTATTGGAATTGGAGTTTATTTATTGTATTTATTATTGGAACTATTTGGATTATTTATGAAAAATTGTTAATTATTGGAATAAATAGTAATTATTTAAATTTAGTTATTTGAATTTAGTTATTTGCA
>NW_008591138.1:0-15136 GCF_000691845.1 Merops nubicus
GGGCGGGCTCTGCTCACCACAACACCATGAGTTTAACTTCTCCATCAACGGGCTGCCAGCATTTCCACTAGGAATCAGTTCTATACTTTGGTTTGTTTTTTTAAATTGGAAGGTTTTTCTGCTCCAAAACCAATGCTTCACTGGTTTCTGATGTCATTCAGATGTTTCTAATATTCTCTCTTTGATGTTTGTATTTTTAGCTGCTGATACCTATTTAGACCTTACTTAGACACATTCATCCTGTTTAGCACTTGATCATTTAATAATTCCTGGCTCCCAAGAAGTTTTCCTGCTTTTTGAATAGTGCCAAAGATTTCAGTAGTAGCTTTATAGATACAGAAATGGAGAGAAGGAGAAGAACTAGTTATTTTTTGAGTTGGAGATGCCATGGTGTGACTGACTTTTCAACATATTAAAATACTCTTGATAGATCTGAAAGGCATCTCACACCCTTAAGGAAATTATTCTGAAGTCATCTCAGGGCAGGAGAGGAGATGGGTGTTGTCTGTGTTACTGGAGTCATTAACACCAGTTCTCATTTTTGGGATGTTTTAGCAGACAGCAGAGCCTTGGGCAGCCTTTGGGGTGCTCTGAGATCATGTTGAGGCCAGAGCAGGGAAGGGAACGAGCTGTATCAGCTCTCCTGCACTTCCCTCTGATGCAGCAGCTGGCACTTGCTCAATAGGAGAAAAATCTGCTTTGAATATTCCCACTTCAGTCACCCAATACATTTAAATGAGAGAATTGCACTGCACTTCCTGGCTGAATGCTCTTCCTTTCACAAGGCTAAGCAGCTACAACTTCCCTGCAAGTAACCTGCTGAATTTGCTTTTTGATCTTCCACCACCGCTTCTTCCTTGAGCTTTGCAGCTTCCATGGGTTTGTAGCTTAGGAACTGACTTCAGGGCCTGGCTCCTTCCAGGTGAAATATCAACACAGACGAAGACCAGAGTCCCAGAGTTGCAGCAGGGCTTGCCAAAAACCTGAATTTCTGTAAGGTGAGAAATCTGTAACCAGAGTACACAGGTCACATGGAACACAAGGCAATGGGGAGCGTGGTTTAGGGTGAGCTATCGAGGGCAGCTTCTACAGAGGGGTAATGAAGAAATTTTTGCCATGAGGGTGGTGAGAGCCTGGCCTGGGTTGCCCAGAGAGGTGGTTGATGCCCCGTCCCTGGGTCAGGTTGGATGGGCTCTGAGCAGCCCGCTGTAGTTGCAGATGTCCCTGCTCACTGCAGGGGGCTTGGACCAGATGACCTTTGAAGGTCCCTTCCAACCGAAAACATTCTATAGTTCTGTTGTCTTCTCATTTCATTTCCAGCTTAGGTAGGTGTCCATCTGCCCATCAGTGCTGAACAGAGCAGCACTGCTGAGCTCCAGAAGGCCAAGGACTATTTTGCTGTGTGGTGTTAGTGAGTGAATGGGAGAATCCAAAGGGACGTTTAGTCTTGGGTGCTTGTTATTCAAGCAACAAGTAACTCCTGCTGCTGGAGAGGGTTCTGCAGCTGCAGCGTGTCAGGTATTCTGCACACACACGTGCACACAAAGCTTCATCTGGCTGGGGGCATCAGTGTGAGGGGAGCAGAGGGGAGCATAGCTGCCTGGGTCTTACAGCAGGATCCCCAGCTGACAGGCAGGTCACTGGGAGCTGGCCGTGACTGCTGATCTCTCGCTGGCCGGGTAGCTGGGTGGCTTCAGTTCCATTGCTGTTTTCTTTCACAAGGTTCTCCTGGATATTCTATTATCAAGTTCTAGCAAAAACCCAAACCACAAACATATTCATAAGATGTCAGAGAAAAGCAGAACCTTGTAATTTAAGGATAAATAATAAAGTCGCTGGAGGGCAGAAATGCCATGAAACTTATTAAGTGTGGTGGTAATGTCTATTTAAAATGGTAATGGAAAGCAGTCTGCTCTGTAACTAAACAATTAAATAAAGGCCTAAACAACATTTTCAATTAGACCATCACCATGGGGCTTACCTGCCTTGTCCAGAGCTTACCTGAGGACCTGGTGTTTTGCTTTCCTGCGTATTGCACTCTGAGGAAGTGTCTGGCAGGCTCCTCAGGTCCATGGACACCTTGTGGTGCTCTGCTCTGACCCTGGCTCTGTTGGAGTGGCACCAGAATACATTTTTTTCTGACAGGATGAACAAGCCTATTAAACACGGGGGGCTGAAACTGGAACTGGGAGCTGATGGTGTGAGAGGAAATGGCCGTGAACTGGTTGCAGCAATGTTGATGTGTGTTTTGCCATTGATTTAAGGGGGCAGGATCTGGCCTGTGGCACAGTTTTTTTGAGGGCATGGCTAAGCACGCTACAGTCTATGGATCTCCTCATCCTCTAAGAGGCATCTAAGAAGTGCTGCAGCACTTCACTGCCTTCAGTGAGGTTGTGTCTCCTTCATACTTGTGGATGGTGCCTTGCCCCGAGCCTGCCTGGTGCTGCCCCAGCTCTCCTGCCCTGCGGGGCAGCCCCAGGGACCCTCTGGGGCTTTGTGGGGTGCTCAGGGTCCTGATCTGATTTTTCAGCAGGGTAATGCAACGTGGAAAAGTTTTCATCTCTGTGTTGGTACCAGGATAGAAGCTGCATCATCTTGGCCTCCAGAGTTTCCTTGTACAGTGAGCAGCGCCAGCAGGTCGTGGCTCACAGAGAACATGGGGGAGGAGCTGCAAAGAGCTCTCCTGGCTTCCCTTGGTGCTGTTCAAAGCCTGGACACCAGAGCTGAACGTTTTGACTTTGTATCTCCTGATTTCCTTCCCTGTAGCCCATCTCCCTCCTCCTACTTGGAATAATTTGCACTATGGACTTTTTTCCCCACCAATCCCCTCCATGTTTCGGGGCTTTTTTTGGTCTTTATTTTTTAATGAGAGTTGGTGTCATTTATCTCAAAGTACCCGCAGCAGAGATGAAACCAGCTTCAGAGAACTCGCAGGGGTCTGCAGAGGGGGCTGGGTGTTTGGGCGAGGCAGCGAGGCCCCAGGCAGGTGCTGCTGCTCCTCCAGTGATGTGTGTGGGTTTTGGGGAACTTGTTCACTTTGCAGCTTCCTCCTAAGAGGCATCTGCTGAGTGAGGTGCCATTACATGGGTTCTGTAGCCAGAACTGGAAAGTAAAGGCTGAGGAGCTGGATGGACTCGAGCGGTGGGTTCCCAGAGGCCCAGAGAAGACGGGTGCCACGGCGAGAGGTGCTGAGTCCTCCAGGGACTTTCAGGGGCCACAGCGTTAGAGGCTGCCTGATGTAAAGAGGTCGTGCAGATGGAAGCTGCTTTCTAGCTCCCTCAGACCACTTCTCATAGGAACATAGGCCACCCCTGAGCCTCCTCTCCTGAAATAAAGGTGGGCTGAAGCCCGTTTTGGACATGACCCTTTCCTTGAAGTGTGATTTCTGTCCAGGGACGTAGAGGGGAGGGGCTGTGGGCATCATTCTTGTGTCTCTGTGTGTGGTCCCCTCGCAGCTCTTGCCTGGAATCTGCACTCAGGGGGAGTGGGAAAGGGAAATGTTCTGGGTGGAGAGATGTGATCCGCCCTTGAGGTGGGCCTGAGATCAATTAATGGCTGGGGCTCACTGAGGTCACCAATTAGCATATTGGGTTATTAGGGGTCAACTTTACCCCAAACGTTTGAATCAGGGGACACGCAGGGTCATCAATTAGCATGTGGGGTTACTAGAGTTCCACATGACCCCAAAATTTCAGCTCAGGGGTTACCAGAGATCATCAAGTAACATTTGGGGTGACCAGATGCCAACTTTGCCCTAATATTTTAGCTCGGGGGTTACTAGAGTTCATCAATTAGCTTAAGGGGTTATTAGAGGTCATCTTCACCCCAAAGTTTTACCTCGGGGTTACTAGAGGTCATCTTTACCCCCAAATTTCCACTTGGGGTTACTAGAGGTCATCAATTAGCATATTGGGTTACTTGCAGTCACCAACATTTCAGGTCGGGGTTACCAGTGGCCATCAGCTTTGCCCCAGTATTTTGGCTCAGGGTTACTAGAGGTCACCAATTAGCATGTAGGGTTACTTGAGGTCAACTTTACCTTGAAATTTTGAATCTGGGGTTACTAGAGGTCATGAATTAACATATGGGGTTACTAGAGGTCAAATTTACCCCAAAATTTCAGCTCAGGGGTTACTATAGGTCATTAATTAGCATATAGGGTTACTAGAGGTCAACTTTACCCCAAAATTTTGGCAGTAAAGTTGACCTCTAGTAATCCCAAATGATAATTGATGAACTCTAGTAACCCCTGATTAAACTTTTGGGGTGAAAGTGACCTCAAGTAACCCCACATGATGACCTATAGTAACCCCTGCACCAACATTTTGGGGTAAAGTTGAACTCTAGTAACCCCAAATGTTAAGCGATGACATCTAGTAAACCCAGATTCAAAATTTTATGGTAAAGTTGACATCTAATAACCCCAAAGGTTAATTGATAGCCTGTAGTAACCCCAGATTCAAAGTTTTGGGGTGAAGTTGACCTCAAGTAACCCCACATGCTAATTGATGACCTCTAGTAACCCCTGAGCTGATCTTTTGGGATAAAGATGACCTCAAGTAACCCCTCCATGTAGGGTTACTAGAAGTCAAATATACCCTGAAATTCTGAACCTGGGGTTACTAGGGGTCATCAATTACCATATGGGGTTACTAGAGGTCAACTTTACCTTAAAATTTTGGCAGTAAATTTGACCTCTAGTAACCCCAAATACTAATTGATGACCTCTAGTAACCTCTGAACCAACATTTTGGGGTAAAGTTGACCTCTAGTAACCCCAGAATGTTAATTGATGACCTCTAGTAACCTCTGAGCTGAAATTTTGGTGGTAGTTTTGACCTTGAATAACTCTATGTGTGGGGTTACTAGAGGTCAACTTTACCCCAAAATTTCATCTCAGGGGTTACTAGAGGTCATCAATTAGCACACAGGTACTACAGGTCATTTTTGCCCCAAAATATTGGTGCGGGGGTTACTAGAGGTGACCAATTAGCATGTGGGGTGCCTTGAGATCAACTTTACTGCTAAAATTTTGGGGTAAAGTTGATGGCTAGTAATGCCATATACCAATTGGTGCCCTCTAGTAACCCCAAGCCGAAAATTTGGGGTAAAGTTGACCTCTAGTAACCCCAAAGGTTAATTGATGACCTAAAGTAATCCCCTGAGCTGGTGTTTTGGGCTAAAGTTGACCTAAAGTAACCCCCCCATATGGGGTTACTTGAGGTCAAATTTACCCTGAAATTTGGAATCTGGGGTTACTAGAGGTCATCAAGGAGCATATGGGGTTACTAGAGGTCAACTTGACATTTAAATTTTGGTAGTAATTTTGACCTCTAGTAACCCCACAATGTTAGTTGATGACCTCTAGTAACCTCTGAGCTGAAAGTTTGGTGGTACCTTTGACCTCAAGTAACTCTATGTGTGGGGTTACTGGAGGTCAACTTCCCCCCAAAATTCCAGCTCCAGGGTTACCAGAGGGCACAATTAGCACGTGGCATTGTTGAGGTTAATGTTCCCCCCAGCTTTCTGCTGGAGGTCCTGCCAAGCTGACCTCAGTCAACCACTGACCCCAACTGGTGCTTGCCTGGCATGGGAGGTGTGGATTGTGTCCCCAGGTCCTGCTCCCCTGTGTGCTCCCTCCTGCCCAGGTCACGCTCCGAGGCTTGCAGTGGTCATCTCCCTCTCTCCTGTCCCACCCAGGTTCTGCTGAGACCCAGCTCACTCACCACCCCTCCCCCGGCTGTGCCCAAGGACAGCTCTGCCTGGAGTCACTCTGGCCGTGGCCCCACTGGCCCCAGCTCTGCTGCCCACGTGGGGACTGGCTCTCTGTACACACCTTGCCCTTCCAGCCCCTTCCCTTGGCCCGCAGCTGCTGGGTCGCTGCCACCACGGGGCTCCTCAACTCCCCCTGTGCTGCTTTGCTTTCTCCCTGGGCGGTCTTCTCAACCACCCCACCCTCTGCTTTTGCCCTCCCTCAGGAAGCACCAGCCCTGGGGATGGTTTCCTGGAAGCACCAGCCCTGGGGCCTTCCTCCCATCCGCAGGTGCCTCAGCTCTCCCACAGCTCAGTGGTCCTTGCTGCCTGGCACATCCCCTCTGTTTTCACCAGCTGCCCAGGCGAAATGGCGCAACCCCCACCCTGCTCGGCCCTGGGCAGGCGACTGGTGGCCTGAGGGGACCCGATCTACACAGAGCAGGCAGAGCAATGAAACCACGAACCTGAGCTCCCTGGCAGAGGGACAGTGACGCCCTCTTGGCAGCTGCAGCCATCTCAGCCCATGCTAAATGAAGAGATGTAATTAGTATTTCTCCTCACACACCCACGTGAGGCACTAAACCTGAGATTAATGTATAACAAAGGGAGTCTCTGCTGAGTGTTCCACAGAGGCACAAAGCAGACTCAGTGTGGGGGATGCATCGAGCACATGACTATCAAATCACAACGTTTATTTGATTCCATATCAAGCATCACACACGTGTTCATTGTCCCTCCATCTGCTCCCACCCACTGCTTCTGCTGGGCCTCCCCATCCATCCATCCATCCATCCATCCATCCATCCATCCAACACTATTTTAATGTGTATTTTCAACTACATTGCCAACTGAAAACAAATGCCTGATATTTTCATAAAATATTGAGAGCAAGGGCAGGAAGAGCAGGTAGGAATTAGTGCCCGTAGTGTTAGGAAGGATCATTTTCCCAACCATCTAACCCCTTAGCCATGCTCTGTTTAACACTGTGGCTTTCTCGACTTTGTCTACTGTGCAAAGACTACCAATACTCATACAGGTGTCACAGGCAGTTTATTCTAAGCAGGGGAAATCACAGCAGATATTTGCAATCTGTGTAATGGCACATGCACAAGTCTTGAAAAATTCAAGTTAAAAAGCACTTTCACCAGTGTAGCAACCTCTGCAGAGCCAAGAGAAAATCCAGAGCGTTACAGACTGTTGATAATATCCTAGAGTACAAAGTTGCCTGTGTGTAACCGAGCTGACATGAACCTGCACTAGCAGCTGCCATTAAGCCCAGAGACACATTCTGCTCCTAGATCTCCTTATAACACAGAATTCAAAATTTTTCAACCACCGTAAGAAAACCAAATGGCTGCAGCAGTGACAGCAAAGGTCCATCTGGAAGGATGAAGCTGTTGGATCAATGCAGAAACATTTTTCAGGAGCCTAAAACTCAGAATCCAGGGAGCAAAAAAATTTATTTACGGATTTTTCTTAATCCAAACTGTGCTGAGCCTGGCTGGGGTTTTTCAAGAGATGAGTTAGTTGTTGCTACTGAGTCAGCTCAGTACTGCACCCAAGGCACCAGGCATGGTTCTTCAGGTAGCCACAGCATGTCCTGTAGCGTCAGCAGGGACACAGCCAGGCCTCCAGCCTGCAAATCCCAGGAGGAACTGCTGCTAAGGTTAGCTTAGTGCGAGCTAATTAACTGTAGGTGGTCAGTAACTAATGAAATAAAGCCATGATTTATACCACACCTATAACCACAGCAGTCCCAATGCTTACGGTTGTGTCGGTCAGGTCAGGGCACAAACGGATCCTACTGCTCTGGGTCTGGTGTCTGCTGGCACCCACAGTGGTGGGGACAACCCAGCTGCTTAGCTGCTGCTGATCTACTTGCCCACCCACCCACATCCCTTCCCGTGAAGCCCACTGCCCAAAGGCAGACTGACAGCTCCACTAGAGCCCAGCAGCTCTCAGAACGTGCTCTTGCTGCTCACCTAGCAATTGCATCCTGCCTTCTGCTCGTTCTGTTCACAGCTTCCTCTTCCCACTCTGGTCACCAGCCTCCCTCTTGGAGCCCAGGCTCCTCCACCTCCCCTTCCACTCTGGGCCAGCACACTTGCTGCAATGGGAGCAGGACCATGTACTGAGATGGCACTAGGGCACATTGGCTCTGCAGCCCCCCAGACTTGAGGAAAACAGCCCCCCGAGGGAGGGAGCCAACTGCTGGTGCTGTGCTATGGAAGAACTGGGGCTGACATCATTGTGTTGCTTAAAGAAAAGCAGAACAAGGATGGAACCATGTGCCCAAGGGAACAGAGCTGCTTTGCAGAAATAAAGGAAGGGAGGATGAATAGGTGAGACAGTCTCTCATTACCAGACATGACTTCACCTCTAGGCTTCCTCCTGCCTTGCAGCAATGACACTGCCTTTCTCTCACAGCAATTCATGCATTTCAAAGGGCCAACAGCATAAAAGGAATCTAAAAATAGGGTAAAGCCTGAAACCAAAGAACAGCTGTTTGATTAGCAACAAGAGAAGAAGGGGAAAGAACTGTAGGACAGAGCTCCCTAAGTGTGCCACACAACTTCTATTTTATGTATTTTCTGCTATCTTACAGAAATTCCTCTCGTATCTTGGCACAGTTCAGATGTGTTAGACAGGTAGGACCTGCCATGTGTGTTCTCTCCTTATGCTGAGGAAGGTTAGTGGGGAATCAGGGTCCTGGGACATGGACACGTATCACCACCCCATGTTATGAGGCATTCTACAGGGTGATCCTGCACTGGAACAGGAAGCTTGCAGAAGCTCAGGTGGTGGCAGGAGGTCACCTGGTGGGGAAAGATGCCTGTGGCAGAGTGACAGAGCCTGCTGGGAGTTGCACCATTGCTGTGCTCTGACACAACAGCTGGGAACACGCTCTGAACTCAGGCTTATAAACTATCAGCTGCACAAGTTGGATTCTCTGCACCCTGGGACAGCTGCAATTCTTGTGTAGTGAAGAACTCCCTTCCATGCAGTCAGCGTTCACCCTTTGTCCAAAGACTCTGCAATGTGTCAAAATGCTGATGCCAGCCTTGAAGGAGCCTGTACAGGCCCAGCTCTTCAGCTATCCTGGAATGGTGACCTGAAAACAGAATGCAAATGGTGAGCAGGACAAAGTGGGGTTCAGCGAGCTCAGTCTGGCCAGGATTCCCTGTGTTTGCTGGGAAGACAGCAAGTAGAAACCCATCCAGTGTGTGCATGAGAACACAGAGCAGGTATTGGATACAGCAAGACAGAGTTTAGGGCTGACAGCTCTCAGAGCTCATGATTATACCATCATTAGACAGCTGGTATGGACACACAGGCCAGAAATGAGATTAAAAAGAATATCAAGCAGAGTTTTAGGCCACTGACAGCTATGAAGGAAGGGAATGAAGAGATGCACTAAAATTCAGGCTACAATAAAGAACTGGAAATGAGAAATTCACTCCTACTTCTATTAGCCAGCCAAATTTATCACAAATGCTTCTAGGGCCAGCTCACCCTGAGACCTCATAACAGAGCCGGAGCTGTTCAGCCAGCTGATCGTTGTGGTGATTTGTGAGGCAGGGTATGGGCAGCCAACACCCACCCATGGGTCATGGCTTGTGCTGCCATCAAGGAGCTTGTGCAGTTCCCCACCCAGCCAGAGGCTCAGAGATGTGCTAGGTATGAATTCTGCCTACATGGAAAACATCGTGGTCCTCCATCAGCTTCAGAAAAATGATGGAAGATGCCCTTATTTGTATCAGTGGGCAGAGGACACAAGTGGTGAGCAGGTGATGGTGTGTAAGACCTACCAGTATCTCATCACCTCTGTACTTCACTCCTATGGACGTGTTTTGCGCCTGGTCCAGGCTGTTCCTGGACATGGACCACTGCTGGGCAATTTCTGCTCTTTCCATCAGCTGGGAAATGCCCAGCACGACCCAGCCTTCCCTCCTGCTGCCTCTTCCAGCCCACAGCACACTCTGCATACAGTGCAGGAGGCAGAAGGGGGTGTGGGAGATGTGGGGGGTGGTGCTGCAGGTCTCGCAGTGGCTGCACTCTTGGGGTGTAGCTGATACCCTTGCCTTTGTGCCAGGGAGAAGATCAGCAGCCTCAGAGATGGTACAGAGCATTGGCAGGTTTGGCTGCACGAGGAGGGGTCTGGACAGGGAGCCAAAAGGAAAAGGAGGGCAGGGACAGGGCAAGAGAGAGGGAGGGATTCACCAACAGAGAAGCAAATGTTTGAGAGGGAGGGCAACTAAAAATCCTTTTCCCAACTGGATGGATGTTGTACAAACAGAGACAGTATTGCTCCTAGCCTAGGACCAATAATACTTTTGACAGTACAAGATAACCACAGCCAACTCAAGGGGGGCTGCCAGTATCACACCCAAAGAGATGCTGCCATCTGGGAAAGGCCAAGGCAAAGCCAGGTTCCTGCACTGCCTCTCTCACTGTCTGCCTCTGCCTCAGCCTTGAGGAACCTGGTGCTTCCATGACCTTGGCAGACAGGGGTAGAACTGATCCAAATAAATCAATTAAAAGGTCCACATCTGAACTACTTGGATTAGACTCTTCAAAGTTAATGGACATCATACAATTCATCACGCACTAAAACAGAGAGCTAAAATAGGACAGGTGAGTCCTAAAAATACCTAATCACCTCCATTAACTAATCAGGGAAGCCTAGAGCGCCCAGTTCAGCTGCAGATGTATATACAGCACACATTTCTGAGGTGCTGAGAAGTGAACCCCACCCCATGTTCCTGTCAGTCACTCTCAGTAGCAGGAACAATTTCTCCTTTTCCAACACTGCCTGCAGATCAGCAGGGAGAAATACTTGTGCTCAGCTCTGCTGCCTTTCTCCAGCTGCCTCCCCCCTGCAGACACCTGAGTGCAGAGCCCAGGAACTTGCCAGTCCAGGCTGAGATCCACAGCACAGCTCTGTTCTCTCAGGCAGTGTTTGAGGTGGTCACTCCTGGTGATCAGAGGTTCTGACAACTGAGGCTTGCAGCCCTGGCTCTGTATCCCCAACACCACAGAAAAGCCAAGTGCCACGTGTCTGATGAGAGGGATAAATCCCCCTGGCCATGCTGCCTGCAGTGGAAATCCTGTGTGCAGGAAATCCTGACAAAATCCGTGGGAAGCCTTGCATGTATTTGAAAGCTTCATTTATCCAGGTTGTTAGTGTCTCCAGGGAGGCTGCGAGCGGAACAGAGCTGCCAGGAAAGGCTGGGAAAATGGTTTGGGCAGCACAGCCCAGTCCAGAAACCATACCTGGCTTCTGTGTCAGTTCCAAAACTAACAGGTGGGTTTTTTCAGCAAATCTTCCTCCTGCATCCCTCTAGTATCACAGCTTATTTCCCATGACCAGTGCTCCTCCATGGATCAATGCTTCTGCTAGCGTGCAGGAGCCAAGGCACAACACTCACTGTTTGTGCTTCTGAGTGACCCGTGGGCAGAGAGTTCTGCCTCCAGGTGTCTGTACATATACTTAATGTAAAGAATCTAGTCACAGCTCCTTTGGAGTTACCAATAACTTACCATTGCAAAAACAGATGCCTTTTGGGTGTCTATCCCAACGAGTGCTGTGCAGGTTCTTGGTAATTAGCCCTACAAATACCATCATTAAACTTTAAACTAATATAAAGAAAATGTGCAACCGAGCATGCTAATAATAGCACCAGCCAGTTTCTTGTACTCCATGTCTCCATAAAGATGTTCTTTATAACATCTCTGGTGCAACTGGGACCTTGCATAATTAAATTTGATTTCACTTTCTTACAACCCTAAGCTGGAGATTTCTCTCTAACTGGAGATTTCTAATTAGTTACAATTATTCTTTTCAGAAATGTGTTGTATTTAGGATAATCTTGTATTCATCTAGCCGAATGCCATATGTATTTATTATTATTATCTCCTACTGATAGCTTTTTAACTGAGACATTTTGACTGAGATAAATAACTACATGCCTCCCAACCAGAACTCTTTGTGTGGCATCTGCTTTGGGTGGTAAAATAATCTACTAAGTGAAAAATAGCAGTTTAGGGAGATAAGATAATTTTCCATTCTCCTATTTTAAGCAGAGATAAAAATGCAGGCTGGTTATCCTATAAATCTAACATCTCCCCACCCCATCCCACCAAAAGCTGCCTTGAGATCTCCTGTTTTCATTAACGGAACTTCCTCACCTAGTTGTGTTTCCCTTCTGCTAGAAGACAGCAGACAAGCAGGCCACAGTGTTCTCTCCATGGCCACGCCTGGCTGGCTGGCATGCCCATGGGCACTCCTCATGCCACTCAGTGGAGAGTCAAACACAGCAAAGCCTGTAACAGCCCTGCAAGAAGCCCACCCTGGCACCAGTAAATGCCTGTGTCAGTGCAATTCTTGGCAAGGTGCCCCCAAATGCAACCCACCCCACGTGCTGCCTGTGCTCCTGAAGCCACGTGGTGCCAATTACAAGAGCAACCAGGCAAAAAAATACCTCTGTTAGCTGCACAACTGTGCCCCGAGCTGATAAAGGCCAGATGTGGTCTCACAGAGTTCACTGAAGCAAGAGGTAGAGCTTGACTTACAGCTAAAATGGAAACAGACAAAAAGTAATAAATTCCAGAACAAAACACCAGAACTTACTTGCTATTGGAGAAATTAATGAACCTCATGAGCTCATAGGTTGCAAAGTAAATTAAATCAATGTCTTTCCCTTTTAAAATCTGAGGAATTACAGCAAGTGGAATTGACTTTATGTTTGTCTTCCCTCTAATTCTTTACAGGTCCCAATCTGGTGAAATACAGAAGGGAACCAGCAAGACAAACCTCTATCAAAACGAAAACAACATTAAATGAAGGAGTTGGGGGAGGTCAGGAAGTAGTGCATAACTTCAGACATTATGTAAGTTTTGTCATAGCCCTGCTTACCATTTCTTTAGTGCTTTATCCTCACAGATGTAGGATATGTAGTATGCCTTTGAAGGTGATTCTATCACACACGAGGCTTTAAAAAGATCCACCACCAAGTTAAAAGTAATTGAATTTGGAAACGCATTTGTACTTACCAAATATAGTGCAGGGTTGCAATGCTTTCTAGGTCAATGCTGTATCTGACTTAGTTTGCAGTTTTCTCAACACCAAGCATTCAGAAACCCTAAATATAACACCAACATCATGTTAATTAAATAAATAATGAGATCACTTTATTACCTTGCAGATTTTTACGCATACAGGTTGTTTATTCTCCATGCTTTCCACATTTTTTTATTGTTCTGGACGGGAGCATTAGATATTCACTTGAAGGGTAGGGGAGGAAGAAGCTAAGGTTTTAGGTTACTGTGTTTCAGCTGGGACATCAAGAAGTATACCAAGCCCTTCCCCCAGAATTTTTAGGTTGAGTATACAATCACAGCAATCGACAATTATTTAAAAATGACCAATTAAATAGGTTTTAACAAGCTTAGTCTCCAACTCAGCCTCCTTTGTCAACAAACATGTTTGGAAAAAATGGTTTAAACAACTGAAAAATTACAATATTGAAATTCAGCAACTACCACGATACCTCTGGACATATGCACTTGAAAGACAACCCCTTGACTGTATCAACATTAATTCAGTACCAAAAATTACTGGTTTATGGTACACAGCAGAATCCAGCCCACAATTTTTAATATGCCAACGTCAAATATGACAGATTAAAGAAGAGGCTTCATGCTCGGCTTATGCAGCTCTCTATTCTAGGTCACTGACAGTAACCTTCCATCATAAAGCAGTAATGAGCTTTATCGTTTCATTAAAATATTACTTCTCCTTTTGTGCATTAAGGATGATTTCTTAGCCTGTTCTCTTTATCTGTTTGTATTTGGCACAGCTATTTCATTATTGATGTAAAGAAGTAATTCAAAATTTAATGATTAATTTTCATGTAAATCTTTCCTGCCTAAATAATTGATGGGAAAGAGGAGCACGGGTGCTCGGCATCAACAGTGGTTATTCCTTCTGCCTCTTCTTATCTCTGTAGTAGTGCTCTCTGTCAAGCCCCACAGAGAACACAACTTTTGGGGGAGGTGGTTTGAATTCCCCAGCCTTCTATAATTCCAGATGGGGAGTTATCTGAATACAAATCACTGTTCTGTCCTCCAAAGTCTATATATTCATCCTGCCTCCCATATGGTTAAGTACCTGATTTTGCATAAAGTCCTCAATCTTCTGCATCATGAGGAGCTTGGAAAGCCACCGACATCTGATCCTGCAGCTGGCCTGTTTGTCCAAATGCCGCTCTAAAAATGCTCAAATTTAGTAAAGCAGGCAAAAGGCCAGGCAGTAAAACACTATTGCCCCACAGCATAATCTGCACTTGACAGTCAGGATTGAGTCCTGCTCTGCTCCTTTGCAAGATTCATGGACATTGTTTCTGGAGATTCCAAACTACTACAGTAGCATTAAAAACTACTCCATCTTCATCCAAATTCTTCCAACCCTGGTTTTCATTATTCAGTAATTCATATGTGGCCCACGCCTCTAAATAAATCTCTGATGGTCCCTTAACCCCAAGGGAGAACCTATCTGGATCTGCCAGGGCATATCCTGGGAAGCAAACCAATTCTCTTCCATGGTTTTAATACAGCTTGCATTAGACGATTTTCACAGCAATTAATATATTTAATAAACTCATAGAATGACCTCCTTTCCTAATGCTTAAGTTTAAAATTTCATGACAATCTGAAGCAAATACTCTGGACTAAAAAATATGTTATTCTGATGAAGGTAAGTTAGCAGCTTCCTCCTGCTCTGCCCTGCTAACATTTTAATATATAAGTATTTTCTTTAAAAGTTAAATAGAATTGTAAGCTGTAACAGGGAATAAATGTTATAAAGATAGAAATCTCTGCTGTCATTTATGTGATAAGTTAAAAAAAGTAACTATCTTTTCATGCTCGGGGGTATTTTTCCCTCAGAAGTCACTTTTTAATCTAATTTAAATCCAATTAAGTCTGAACATCTAAAATGAAGAGCAAGTCTTTGAATTTATGTATAACTGATTTAACTAATCACTGTCTTACTGCAGAGCTACTGAGCAAACAAACTATGAAAAATAAATGTGAAATTAGATCCAAATCACAGACAGTCTGGATTTTGTTTTTAAAATAAATAAATAAATAATCATCCCCCACAAAGCGCAGGCCTCTTGTTTGCTACCAGCAAGTCAAAGCTGCTCTATGAGATTTAAAAGCTAACTCTGTAAAATGATTTTCTAGCCCACAAAAGCCACTGCATTTTTGCTAAGCCCATGGACTGACAGAGTGCCTGGGCTGGAGCTGCAGACAGCCGCTCTGCAGGCAGGCCGGGAGGCCTCGTTGCCCCGCGGCCCTGTCAGCCCGGACCGTCCCGCTG
>NW_008591139.1:0-568 GCF_000691845.1 Merops nubicus
AGCCTGGAGGAGGCTCCGGGGTGACCTATATCCACCTTCCAGTACCTGAAGCAGGCCTACAAGAAAGCAGGGGAGGGACTATTCACAAGGGTTTGTAGTGACAGGACAAGGGGTAATAGCTTTAAGCTAGAAAAGGGTAGATTTAGGCTAGGCATTAGGAAAAAGTTCTTCAGTATGAGGGAGGTAAGGGTGATTGACCACTGGAATAGGTTGTCCATACAAGTGGTGGAGGTCCCATCCCTAGGGACATTCAAGATGAAGCTAGATGAAGCTTTGAGTAGATTGATCTAGTTGGAGATGTCCCTGATTATGGCCGGGGGGTTAGACTAGGTAACCTTTGGAGGTCCCTTCCAGCCCAGACATTCTATGATTCTATGAATTTTATTGCAACACAGAGAAAAACTATACTTTTTATATTTCCGTAGTGTAATGTAGTGATATAGTCGTGTTGAAAGGGTTGAATAGGGTGTAGGATAATTGTGCATGCTTAACTACTGCTAATGCATGTTATAAAAGCATAGGTTGAATTGATGGTAATTCATTTATTATCAAATGTTTTTTTACCTGC
>NW_008591139.1:585-2622 GCF_000691845.1 Merops nubicus
CTGAACTTGAGGGGGGGAATTAAACTTTGTCTGAACTTCCCTCATCAAGCTTCTAAAGTTTGACCAAAATCAAAATGTGTTTGAGACCCGCATGTGCTTTTTATTGTCTCTTCTACTCTGTTTTTTTTGTGAAAACTATTTACAGTTGTCATCTTGCTTCTCATGTGAGTTTGACAAGTAGTATGTATCTGACCATTTCTGGGAACTTTAGAATCACCTTAATAGGTAAGAAACACTTGTTTACATTTTGTAAGAAGTGTGCTATAATAGAGAGTATTAGCTTTTTACACCAGTAGATGTTAATGTTGAATGGGTTCAGTCAAAAGTAGACAGAGCTTCCACCTATACAATTTGATTAGAAACATAGCCAGAAATTTCTGGGCACTCTGTATCAGTATTTATTTTCTATTAAAGATGATTCTGAATTTAAAACTTAGGTTTTATATGCAACACAAACTTATTCTAAATTTTTTTTCCAAATCTATTAAGTAGTCTAGTAAGACAGTTCCTGTAATTTATTTCCTGTTATGTACAAGTTATGGAAATGCTGATTTCTGACTTCACGATTGGTGACAGGGTTTCTTTCATTTCCATGATAAAATTGTTGCAGTTAGTTTTTGATGACAGGATATGGAAGGACTGTCTGCCCTCTTTTTTTTCATGATGCTTTATTTTTGTATGCAAAGTTTTTTGCTAACGCCTCATTCTAGGCTTATGTAAGTGAAGTGTTTACTTGTAGTTGAAGTCTTGTTTCCTCTTATGGCTTGCTGTCAGGAGACACCTATTTTATATAAACGGAAGAGCTCTCTTATGGCAGTGTAAAATGGGAAACCTCAACAATAACAGCAGTTTCTGAAGAGAGTTTTGCTAGCTCTAAGGAAAAAGGAGAAATCTGCTAATGAACTTCAAAGTAATTAAATAGAGCCTATATGGAGAGGGGACTGCTTACATTTTGCGTTCTCATAGTTTTACACTTGTTTTCTGTTGAGTAATGATGGCATCATCCTCAACAGATGGTATTTTAGCCCTGAAATGACATTTGAAATGGTGGAAGTCTGTTGCACATAACTTGATATTATAAATTATAAAAGAGATTCCTCTTTTTCCACGATCTAACTTGTAGAAGAATCTGTCTGCCATAGCAGTGGATGGTAATTGCTTCTGAATGGGAGTCCAAGGTCTTATCTCTATCTGCTACGTTTATTGTTAAGAAACTTTCACAGTTGGCCTGTGCCGTGGAGGAGTGAGGCTAGGATGCAAAATATAGAATTACAAGAGTAATTTTTTATTATTGTTCGTGAGGTGTCCCATTCAAATTGGGGCACTCCAAATGCAGTTTTACATAGGGTTCTTATACCTTTCAGGAATTCAGGTACAACGTGATTTGACCAATCACTACTTAACATACACTACTGTTTTTTAAAGCAACTCTAATTTGATGATGGCATCATGCATTTGCTTCTTTCTTGATCTAGATGTCCCTGGAGTTGGTGTTGCTACAGTTACTTATCTATGATGCTAGATAAGGGCAGGGTTTCACAGAGGCGTCAGAGGGGCTGTGACACTGCTGTGATCTGGGTATTTGTATTGCCAATTACGTGGCCCAGCATAAAGGATACAGCCATGAGCAGAAAGCATGCACAAACTCTATTGTCTAATTCTAGCAAATACAGAAATAATATAATATGGTTAACAGCAGGGGGAATAAGCAGGGTAATAGATATAGTAGATGATCTAACAGAGGAAGGAGTAAGCCAAGTTAGAAATCTGATCATAGTCATACAAAAGCCACTATAGTAATTGCCAAAGAGATCAGAGAATCACAGAATGTTAGGGGTTGGAAGACACCTCTAGAGATCAGAGTCCACCCCCCCTGCCAGAGCAGGACCATCTAGTCTAGGGCAGGCCACACAGGACCACATCCAGATGGGTCTTAAAAGTCTCCAAGGTAGGAAACTCCACAACCTCCCTGGGGAGCCTGTTCCAGTGCTTACAGTAAAGAAGTTCTTTTTCATGTTGAGGTGGAACTTCCTGTGC
>NW_008591140.1:0-4851 GCF_000691845.1 Merops nubicus
ATTTTTATATATATTAAAAATAGCCTTTTGGAGATTCTAATTTCTCTCTGGTTTTGTTTCTTCCAAGAGAGCCTCCAGCCAGCCTTGTTTCCATTCACAGCAGGGTGCCTCTGCAGCTTGGCACAGCCCCACACCTCCCCCTTTTCTCCTCCCCTTCTGGAAAAGAGGCAGCCCCGGGTTTAAAAGTTGATTTTTTTTAGCTTTGATGGGTGCTATATGAATGCTAAGCAGCCTTTACAATGCATCCTTGTGATGCTCCAGGGAAGGTCTGTGAGGTCTCCTTGGCTTCCTGGCATTCACAGGGCTCCGGCGTGGGCTGATGTGGGCATGGTTTATTTAGGAGAGAGCTCTTGGGTGAAAATAGCCATGTCCAAAAGGGCTGATGTTTGTAAATCTGCCACTTTTGGAGCTGTTTTCTCCCGTGGAGAGGTGTTTTCCTGTTTTCCTGTGTCAGGTGTGGGCTGGCAAAGGAGGAGGCTCCCAAGAAGCAGCAAGGATCCAGCATGGATGTGTCCTGCTGCACCCTGGCCTCCTCTCCTCACCTCCAGCCCATCCTGGAGCAGGAGGAGCAGCACCCAAAACTTCTCTACTTTATAAGAGGAGGTTTCTCTTACCTGCTGCCTCACTGGAGTCGAAGCAGTTGGGGCATCACTGGAAGCTGCAGCGATGGAGCAAGAGCTGGGATCGTGGATGGCGAGAAAGCCCCAAGCAGGAATTCAGCCTCTTCTCCCCCACTTCTGTTTCATTTCCCAAGCTCACCCCGTGTGGGATCCCCCAGCTCTTTGAGGACATCCACCCGACAGCGTGGGCAGCGTTTCCCTTCAGCCTGCAAGAGGGTTGGAGGTTTTTAGCTCTCCAAAAAAAATGCATTCTGGCTTCGTTCCCATTTTTAAATGGATCCTTTCCTCCCAGAGGAGGTGGCTCAGTCCTTCCGTGCAGCTGGAGATGCTGGCCTGTGTCTTCAGGGGCTCTCAGAAGGCTGGGAGCTGCCACAAGGGTAGAAGAAGAAGACATCCAGGCTCCTCGTGGTATCTTCAGCCTGCCCACCCTCTTCCCCTGCTCCAGCTGATAACCAGAGATAAGGGAGGAAGCTGCAGGGGGGAGCTGTGGTCACCTGTGGGGTTTTTTTGCCCCACGTTTGGGAGAGATAAGTCATGCTCTGGAGAAGGGGACCGACTGATAAAAGCTGCCAGGGGGGGCAGGAGGCTGAGTCTTGCTGGAAGAGCCACTCTGCTGCCATCCAGCCCGTGTGGTGCCTGAGGGGATGGCTCCTGGAGTGCTACCAGCCCTGCCTCTCCTCCTGCTGGGATGGGGGGGACACCCTGCCCCTCACCAGGGCTCCCTGGGCAGAGAGCTGCTGAGCACCCAGAGGAGGTTTAATCCTGGGCAAAGTCAAGTGTTGTAAGGGCCCCTGTCGATGGCCATCGTGGAGGGAAGGACTTGTGCCCCCCTATGCTCACTTCAGCAGTGCCCCTGCATGATCTCAAGAGGTCCCTTCCCAACCCCTAATTATCTATGATTCCATGATTCTGTTTTTCCCTGTCTCCAATGTGCCACCCTCGATCAGAACCCAGCCTCTTAATGCCCCAGCTCTGCTAATGCTCCTACTCCTGACTTGCTTTTGGGCAGAGGGAGTAACTTTTGCTCTTTATTGTTTTTTTAGGTGAGAAATTCACATTGTGTTCTGCTCCAAAAAAAAAATCTTTCAAGCCACACCTCTATGGGGCAAAGTGAAAAACAACCAGCAGAAAATGCCTCCAACCCCAAAATGCAGCACGGGGCTGGAGCAGGTGATGGAAGGAGCAGGTACAGAGGCAGAGCACTGAGAGCTGGAGGTGGGAGAAGCATCTGAAGCATCAGAGAACGTGGGCAGACGCCTCAGGGGTGGGAATTTGCAACCAAACCAAAGGAAAACACTCTTTAAATCTATATTTTTAAAGTTACAGACCTGCTTTGAGAGCTGGGTGAGGACCTGGAGGTGCTCATTGCTATGGCTGGAGATGGAAGAGGGTAGAGCATCTTTTGTGGAGAGACTAGGAGCCCTTCCAGGGGGTGTAGGGGATGATTTGGTGACCTGTCGGGTGGTCCTGCAGTGAGGTGCGAGGCCCCTGCACGGACAGAGGAGACCTTTGTGGAATTGGGAAGGGATGTGCCCACCTATTCCATCTCCCAGGACTTCTGGAAGGGTTTCTGCTGGCCTGTGGGGACCTCTAGTGTGAGATGTGGCTTTGCACAGGTCTCTCTTTCGCGGCGTGCGTTTAGGGTTGGGGAGGGAAACTGGGGTCTAGAGGAAGATGAAGATGGGCTGCGTGGCTTTGTTCATGTCCCTCACTCCTGGAGGTGGGCTCCTGGGGGGTGACACGGCTGCACCCTCGCTTTTGGGGGGGTGTCTGTGGCTGGTTTTACACTCGGAGCTGTGCTTTGCACCTTCTGGAAACCCTTCCACGTTTAACCTGTCACTCCACCTGAGGACCAACCCTGCTGCCTTCACACCCGTGCCCCTTTGGGGGTCCTTCCCCTTCAAAATGCAGGTGACAACCCAACTGTTTGTGCTGTAGCACCAGAAGAAGTGATGGGTGCCACCAGCCCTGCGTTCAGACACGGCCTTAACTCCACCACGCTGCTTTGTGAGGCACTTTCCCCACTTGGCCCATGGTGGGACCATGCAGGGATGGTCACCTTGCAGCTCTAATCCTGTCCCCGAGGTGTCCATGCTGCTTGGGTGGTGCCTGGTTCCTGCTCCTGGACACAGGGTTGGGCACCAGCTGCCTCCCCAGCCTGTTGCCCTCTGTCTGTAGCCCCCTCCCTGCTGCTCTCCTTCTATGCTGTCCATCTGTTGGTCTTTCTCAGGTGGTTTCCAGCTGGTGGCTGGAGTAGGAAGGTCTCTGCATGCACACAGGTCCAGCAGTGGCACCCCCAGGGCATCAGGAAGCCCTCCCCAGGGCAGGGGGCAACGCCTGGTTTTGGAAAGGGCTGTGCCACCCTCTGATTGGCATCTTGGGAGGTTGCAACCAAGATGTTTTGCAAGAAATCTAGTGAAGCAGTCAGAAAATCCTGAGCTGCTTTTTCCTGTGCCCACGCCTTTGTGCAACTCACCCTCTCTTGCTTCTCTTTGCTCTCCAAAATGCATCTTCCTTCCTTTTTTTTTTGTCACTCTCCTCCTTTTGTCCTTTCCCTGCAGCTGCTGTGAGTGTTGTGAGCTGGTTTTACCTTTCCCCTCCCTTTCTTTGCCACCTCCTGGGAGTGCAGCTTTTCCCCATTACTCTGTTACCTCTCCACCCGTGGAGCTCCAAAACTAACTCAACACTTGGTCACTCTTGGTCCCCTTGGCCAAATTGTTCTCCAGGCTTCTTTGTGATTCACTTTCAGGGAGGTGCAGCCAGCAGGGAGCTGGATTGGGAGAGCAGAATTCACCTGAATCATCTGTAGCTGGGGGTCCAGGGGGTCTTCAGTGCTAGGAGAGGGAAAAGGAATGAGGTAAAATATCCATGGGCAGCGAGTGTCTCCTGAGCAGGGAGTTATATTTCTCTATAGCCATTTTCCTGAATAAAATACTACCCAAAAGGATTTTTTTTTTCCCCTCTTGTCTGCAAATAGAAGTTTTAATGGACCTTCAGCCAAAAGTTAATGCCATGAGGTGGTTTTTTTATTGGGGAGGGAAGAGTCTTGTGCAGATTTTCTTGGGGGGGGGGATCATCTTTTTTTTTAAACAGGTTATTTTTTTCTAAACCAACATTTTCCTGAGCTTTTCCCCAAGGTCCTGTTTATGCAGAGTACAAAAAAATGCAGTGACAATGTTCATCAAGCCAAACTGCATCCCAGTGAAAGGAAAAAGCTGAGTTTTTTGCTACTGATGCTTCACTGAGCTGTTTCTAAACCCTTTTTTTACAGCAGCTGTGCTCCAAAGTCCATGACAAACTGTTTTTTTCCTGGATTCCTTTCCTCCTTTCCCAGCTGGCAGCCCGGGCAGAAGGTGGTGGCTCTAGAGAGGGTTTCATACAGGGGACAGGAGGAGGTGCATCGGCACGTGGTGGGGACTCCACTTCCCGAGAGGCCCCGCTGTGGCCATGCCCCCCTTGGGGGGAAACCCAGGGCTTTATCGAGAGCTGGAGCCACCAACTGCCAGCTCTGGCTGGGGACAACCAGCCATGGGACCGAGGTGTGGGATGAAGGCCACCAAGTGCCAGCTGCTGGTGACCAGCTTCTTCGTCATGGTGAGCGGGCAGGTTTTGGGGGGGGAGCTCAGCAGGATCGAGGTGAACTGTTGCCTTTCCCACCCCTGCTTGGGGAGAGTTGAGTTTTTCCCACGTTCTGTGGGTTTTTTCATGGGTGGAGGGCAAGCAAAGCCAACTGCCCCAGTTATCGTTGCCACCTGGGTGGTTATCTCTGGCCACCAGCATCTCCCCCCCCCTCTCTGCTGATAGACTTCTGGTTTCTCAGGGCTGCTGCAGCTCTTTCACCACCCCCTCGAAGGGGAAAGGGAAGGTTTTCAGCAGAAAGGTGTGCTCCTCTCCCCTTGGAGGAGAGCAGGGAGGATGGAGCTGCTGCAGCCACGCTCGTGGCTGGGGAGGGGGTCGGCTGCAGGGGGGGATCAGGGGGGATGTGAAACCACAAACCTTCAGCAGAAGTGTTTGTGAGAGACCTGCACTGCAAAGTGAAAGCAGTTCTAGGGATCTTTTTTCTCAGCTTTTCACAAATTCAAGTGAAGCTTCTTGATATCTGCTGGTAGAGCTGGTGGGAACTGGGAAATTATTCTCCTGGGTGCCTTCAAGCTACTTGTTGCCTTTTCACTTCTTCAAAACTCTCAAGCTGAAAGGCAATAAGAATCAGTCTTTAGTTCCAAGAGGGTTG
>NW_008591140.1:4913-5622 GCF_000691845.1 Merops nubicus
GAAATGTATGGTTTGTCCAAATTTCAGCATTTCGAGGCGGTTGGCTGTGGTGTGGTGGATCTGTGTTGTTCTCTTCCCAAAATACTGGTGGGAATGGAAGCAGGATTGGTACCAAACCTTGTTTAGAGGAGAGGTGGGTGGCTGGAGTCGTGTTATTGCTGCTGGGAGGGTTTGAAATTGGTGTTTCTCTGAAATCTGAGCTCACTGGTGTTGCACTTTGCATGTTGCTGGGCGTGGGGCTAGATATGCAATAATCCAGAGCTCAAAGGACCAGTAGGTGCCACAAATCAGGTTATTTATAAGGAAATGCTACTGTTTGGGTGTATTTATTCTCCAAAGCTGTCAGTCTCCAGCAAAAGCTATTAGAAAATATCAGGCAGTGGGGGTTATGTTGACACCAGCCTGTCACAGAGCTGGCTGCCTGGTCTTTCTCTATTGCAGAGGCACAAAAGGATGAAGCTTTATCTTAGGAGCTAGGAGTGGCCTCACATCTTTCATTTTCCTGCTTTGTCACACTAGATTAGGAGCTGTTTAACTGTCCCACAGATGGTGTCTCCATCCCAGCTCTGGCACCGGTTGTGCTGCAAGGAGCCCTGCCCTAGAGCCAAGTGCCATCAGAAAGAGTCCCTCTCCATCTCCTGGGCTTGCTGTGGTAGTCATCCCATGCCTGTGGCATCCCAGAGCTCTCAGGGATGGGACAGAACCACGG
>NW_008591141.1:0-231 GCF_000691845.1 Merops nubicus
CCCTGCCACGCCGTGGGGCAGAGGGTCCAGCCCTGGCAGGATGGACTGTGGGGCAGAGGGTCCCACCTCAGTGGGATGTGCTGTGGGGATCCCATTCCAAAGGGATGGACCATGGGGCAGAGGATCCAACCCTGGCAGGATGGACCATAGGGCGAGGGTCCCACCTCAGCAGGACGCACCGTGGGGCAGAGGGTCCCAGCACAGCAGGCTGGCCCGTGGGGCAGAGGGTCC
>NW_008591141.1:292-710 GCF_000691845.1 Merops nubicus
GGCAGAGGGTCCGGGCCCAGCAGCAGCCCCCAAGGAGAGGCGAGTTGGTGTGCCCGGGGCTGGGCACCTCCCTGGTTCCTCCTCTCCCACTTCCCGTGTCCCCACCAGCAGGGAACACCACGTCCCAAACCCCACCGGCCACAGCTCCCCAGGGCCCCGTCCCCTGCCCCCACCATGCCCAGACCCAGCGCGGAGCCCTGACAGGAGGCGAGTGCCAAAGTGAAGGGGGCAGGTCGGGACTGGGCAGAGAAGCTGAGAAGTGTCCCCCCAAACTCCCCTTCCCGGGCTGCAGCCGCGTGGATCAGCCCCTGTGTGCCCAGGCTTGCTGCCAGCCACCTCCTGCTTTAGCCATTTACCCATCCCTCACTCCATCCCTCCCTCCCTCCATCTGTCCATCCCTCCATCTACCCATCCATCC
>NW_008591142.1:0-42071 GCF_000691845.1 Merops nubicus
GTTGCGGGGCGCCTTGGGCGGGAAAGAGGCCTGAGGGGAAGTGGTCACCGCCGCCTCCCGGGGGCCCTCACGCCGGCCTCGGGGGTCTGGGTTGGGCTTTTTGGCCACTACGGGGCGATTTAAAACGTCTCGTTGGAAGCATCACCTTAGGCAGGCTTTGGCAAATCCTTCCTAAAGGGCTTTGAACGGTTCCTCTGTCCGGAGGAAGAGTGCTGCATCTGAGGCAACCATTAGTCTGAGGGATGAAAGGAGGGCAAACAAATCACAGACGTTGTTCTTCTATTGAGTTTGTTGTAAATGTAACAAGATGTTATGAGGAATATATTTTAAAGGACAAGACAGTAACACATATGGACTTAAAACTCATTTAAATGTTCTCTCCATGTTGTCTTGGGCCATGCTGCCGAAGGCCACTCACCATGACAAAGTTTTAATACTATTCATAATGGCTTTCTCAACTGGCATGGTTGATACAGCTAGCAAACACCACTTTTCACCTAATTACAGCATGACAAAATGCCATAGGATATATACTGCAAGGTACCATGCAAGGGAGGGAAACATAATGTATATACCTGAGCATCTACTCAAGCAAGCACCAACTAGACACTCCCACCTTCCCAAACCTGAAACATGACCCAACTCAGAGGTCTCCTACACATCCTCTTTTCTATGATGTCCTCTGGTTGACATATTGTGTTAGATGGCTGTCTACAAAGTTTTCTAAAAATATCTGGTCCTGAAGAAGAAAAGATAGATAAAGATAAAAGAATAAAAATCAATTTTAGAGCGAGTGGAAAATTACCATCTACAATAGATTAAGAAGGTCTTTCATATATCACGTGCTGCATGAAGACCAGCAAGTGAACAAAGTTGCCATAATAAAATACGGAGCATTAATGTTTAGTGCAACTTTTTCAGAGTCAGTTGCTGTAGATACTGTTTAAGGAAGCTCTTTGTTGATGTTTTAGAGCACTGTAAAATTGAGTGACCTACTTACAGAAAGCTACCAGGTGAAAATAATATTCCAGCATGTAGCTATGATACCATACCTGTTGACTGAGGTTTTAGTGTTTTTAACTGAGGCATGCAGCCTTTTAAACGTAGAGAGGGAAATTGGAACATGTAATGACCTGATGGTTTTTGGACAATCCTTCAAGGTTCATGTATTATGCAGGACTTGGCTGTGACTGAAAATAGTTTTTAAATTATTGGAAACAATATAAATCTTACAGCACAATTTATAGCAGAGTGTCACATTTGCAATACTATTCTGAATGTTGTGTCCACATTTCCATTATAAACTTTTTTTTTCCTTTCCGAGAAATTTACAGCTTGGTTAGTGGTAAAAAAGAAAAATAATCTCTCGAAACTGAAACTTGGCGTGGCACATCCCAGTTCAGGAAACAAAACACTGGAGAAAACTTGACAATCTGTTTGGCCATTTTGAAATTATGAGTGTGCTGAAGAGAGAAGAAATAGCACAGAGAAAAAAAAACATAAAACTCCCTGGTTTAAATATGTGTGTGCTTTCGTCTTCATTTAAGTCTTTCTCTAAAAATAAACTTTATAGGGCAACATGTCAATGGATGTTGTGTTCCAGTTTTTAACATATTCAAGAACCTTTTGTGTGAAGAGAACCTATGGATCCTGACATTTACAGGTGTACCTAACACTATGTAAATTGTGAAGTTAAGCACATAAACCTCTTTATACATGAATCATCCTCCAGCAAATTTAGATCTGCTATCACTGTCAATTACACTGTTTCCCCAAGTAATGACTTCAAAAGAATTGCATCATGTGAATTTAGGGCAGTTCAGTTTGAGACAGTGCATGTTACAAAGTATAAGCACCTGAAACACTTCGGATCTAATTGAGAATGTCTAGTATGTTATGTGCATTTTGGTTTGTGATCGAGATAAAAAGTGTTTTTGTGTTACTGTATTAAAAAAGCCCAAACAACCTACATTAAAAATATCCATGGAAAAGTTCTAAGCCCACCAAGGAAGTTAGTGAAAGCAATAAAATTCACACTTCAGCATGTCTTCTGCTGTCAGACTTTGGGGGATTTACTCTCCCATAGCTACTATAAAACTGATGAAGTACAACAGTTAATGCCCCTGAGAAGTTACAGGTGCCTAGACACCTGCATGTTGAATATACCTATTCCATCTGCTAAAAAGATGTCTCTGATATTAAAAAAATACCTAAAATCAAAAGCACGCTCTTTCATTTGCTGTTAGAAAGAAGCACTATGGGCCAGTTCACTCTGATCCATTAATTTCCTTGCTTTAATTAGAATTTAAATATCTTTATTTAAAGGATATTGTTTTTCCCCACCTGTGGAAAAACATATTTAATTGCACATCTTTATTGTAGTGTATGTAGTAAGCATATCCTTCTCTCCAAAAGTCCTTAGGATTATTCTAAAAATGCATGTACAGCTGCTATTTTTGGATCACGAGTGAGAGAAAGGAAGAAGTTAAGAGCTGAGCATGATCTGAGTTAAATTCAGTTTTGAAAAATCAAAAAGTCTTAAAAACACTATATGTATAGCAGTGGTGTAAGACAAGCTGGAGGCTAGCGCGTAAATGAAGCCCAGACATATGCAGACCAAATTCACTAGTATACAAAATGAATGCTAAATCAGAGTTTGAACACTCATTTGAAATCAGTGAGAAAATTCTTGTGCGTGGAATTACTGCCATATATACGAATAAGAATTTCCCTGTGAGGGCTTCAATTACTGGTGCAGTTCCATTGGAACTAGTGGGGCTCTTACATATTGAGAAACAATTGTATAGTTGTGGATGTTGGTACAGTGACAGATTTATCTTTGGATCTGCTGGAGGGTGAAGTCTTGACCTCCATCAAAGTCTGGCAAAACTTCCTATAACTTCAACAAAGCCAAGATATTCCATTATTACCAGAGTAACCACATATATGACTAGAGTCACCTGGAAATTGCCTCCCCAGGCACATGCTGTTGAAAGAAGTGACCCTGGGGAGAAAAGTTATCTGAAGAGTGCAGGGAGTTTCTTCCCAGCCTCTACAGTCACCCTGAGCATGTCCCTGCCAGTGGGCTGAACACGCACCTCTACCATGTCCTCTGCTTAGCTTACCTGAGATGGGCTCAGCAGCTCCTTGTAACCCTGATCTTCAGCCTCACATGCCTTCAGGATTGAACCAGCCTTTTCTTTCTTCACTTATGAGATTTTATTTACAGCCCTTTATATTGTAATTTAATCCAAAATATTCATCCATGTCACTAAGTCTATCGCTCTGAATACAAACAGAATGTCTCATGATTTATGTGTGAGGATATGCACACAGCAGAGCATCACTGCCCAATTTAAGCACTATTAATATACACAAGATTATATAGCATATATATTTTATAAGTCGTATTAGTGTATACATGCATATATTTGTAACAGGCACACACAAAGTGAATAACCACTAAGCATGTTTCCTGATCATTTGCTGTCTCATCTATTACACAATAAAATTGAATAATAGTATAAAATAGTCTCCTTATGCCATTTTACTTGATGGGGGATGGGGCGTCTTTTAATTCCTGAAACTAACAGATTATAAGATAAATGTTGTAAGGGTCTCAATTCAGGAATTGTAATTGGCTAAATACTGTAATTTGGAAATAAGTGTTCGTGGTAGATCAACTGTCATCCCACAGGGATGGAGACAGTGACTTTTTAAAATAAACCACACATGTTCCATTCTACTCTGACAACTATACCACACTGCTATATCAAAGTACTTTACGATCCTTAATTAATTAATTAGTTTCTATAAGAGCTCTGACAAGTGAATGTATATAATTTTTCCTGTTCTCCAACCAGAGATACGAAGCACAGAGAAAGTGATATCTTTCTGATATCCTCTGAAGAGGATGTCATCTGAAGGAAAAACCTAGCTACCTGAGATCCAGTTATGCTAGCTATGCTAGTCATGGAGAAGAAACTAGTGGCCTGTTAACACATATTTGAAACCTTGGCAGGAGGATGTATTTATTTTTCTGCATTAACTATTATACATGTTAAAGAGGCAAGAGGATTAATAGAATTTAGGAGTGCAAAGGAAAAGGCTAAAAGCAAAGCAGAAACAACCCCAGGTGACATACATGATAGTATCCTATGAAACAGTGTCTTTCATACACATAGTATCTCATGTTACTGCTTACAGAGGTTCTATTTATACACACATGATAAAGGATTAGTAAGCAATTAATAGATGTTTTAATAAACTGTAATCAATTGTTATGAGTCCAATGGGTCAATATTTTTTTATATAACAATAGCTTATCATTGTCTGAACCACCCTACTGATGTATTTAAACCCTGTACCCTTTGCACAGAAACACCTGCTAATCTTGTGTTAAACCTCATAAACGGAATCTTAATATAAAGTGCGATTCAAAACAAATTTGCTGGAGAAAAAAGGATTAGCACCTAGGCTCCACAGTAAATTGTTAGTTATAGCTATACTGGGTTTAAGTTTCTCCTTTTGGCATGTAAAACGCACGGCTACGACAGGGAGCATTTTGCTGCTGTGAGCAAGAGCAGTGCTTTCTAGGCTAATCCGAAGAGGAAGGCCCGGGATATTGCAGGATGCTGTATCCACCAGCACCACTGAACTTGATGCAGCTTTCTGGTTTTATACACATTTACAGTAGTACTTTGTGAGGGCAGCTGATGAGATGAAGGATAGAACTGAAAATGAATAAAGATCCGTTTGCTCAGAGCTAGTGAAAGCTGCCATCGTCAGGGGCTGCTCAGGTTCTTGCTACTGTCCTGCTGGGATTAGTTAGCCTAGGTGAGAGGGGAGGATGCTGGTGTTTGCAGGAGCCATTTTAACACCTCAGCTTGTCTTTGTGAGCTTTAAAGTAATTAACTCTCCAATCATTATTGGCTGACTTTGTCCACAGGTTTAGGTTTCCCTCCTGCTGTTCCCTTTGGGGATATTGGGTTGTCACTTTATGAGAGGGGGGGGGATTCTTTTTAGAGTTCACACAAAATCCCTTTCACAGCTACCCAACTGATTTTTGTGCTCTCCAAACTGCTGGAATACTCTCTTGCTCTCTGTTTTAATGAATGTTACTTTTAGAAGTTTCTCCAGATCCAACTGGAAAAGAACAGAGAGAGGGAAAAATAAAACAAAACAAAACAAACCAACTCTCCAAAAAGGCTGGCATCAAACTTGCTGAGCCCTTCAGATGAAAAGAAGGCCATCCTCAGTACCTAGAATCCAATAAAAGAGACTGCAAAGGCAGTTTTGCTAAATAAGATTACTTTGGGCTTCTAAAGGATCCTGACAGTCCCAAATGTAGCTGAATGAATCCTCACAACTTCAGCTGTGATGTGGGTGTAATACATTGTAGTGCAGTTTTAGCCAGGGAAAAATTTCCAGATTTGAAGTTGTTGGCAGCTTTATCGTTCAGTCATTGCCAAGAAACACAGAGAAAAAGGGGGACCAGAAAGCTTGATCATATTTTTGTTAATTCCATTCTCATCCAGTTTCCACAGTATTTTTTTTAAATCCTGTTAATAAGCTGAAGAAATGGAAATGACCGGAGAGGCTGTTATCAGCCACATAATTTTGAGAGTGTTCTGACGCTGCCTTTGGTGTACGACAGCACTGGAAAAGCAGCCAGAGCTATAGGAACGATGACTGAAAGGCACACCTACCACGTTTTCAGACTCAACGGACAGTGAAAACCCTCACCTAAGGCAGAGCTGGTTGGAGCACTTCCCCTTTCAACTTTTGCTCAGCATCTCCTGGCACACCCACCTTTTCATAAAGGATGGGAAATAACCCATGTAACAAACCAGCTCTGAATTTGCTGAGCCTAGGCTTAGAAGAAACTTAAGTCTGCTCTGCATTGTTTGAAAATTGGGCGACCTCCACCCTAGTCTTTTCCTTTTGCATCTTGAGGCAGGTGGCGTTTGGCTGGTCTCGAGGACCAAACTGCTCTCTCCAGCTGAAGTTTTAACTAGATCTGTATGATAATTTCTTTGCTTTCCTTGTTGGCAGCATTAGTTGTGAGGTTCCCTTGCTAAATAAAATTCTGACTGCACAAACAATTTATTTCAGTCACTTCCCATAGCTGCCAGTACTAGAGCGACTCTACCTCTGTTAGCTAGACTAGGAGATCTGTCAGAGTCAGGTGGCAATATACCACATCATTTCAAATACCTTTCAGAAATCTTTAGATTTGCTCAACGCTGCTTTAAAAATAGCCAGTGGCTTGCTTGTATTAGGGTTCCCAACCTGACTAACTCGATTGTTAAATTATTGTCACACACAGTAGGATTTTGTATTAAATATCCTTTGGGAAGGAAAAATCTGAGTGAAAAGGGATTTGGGGGGCAGGAGGGACTTGTTTTTCTGTGTCAGGTAATATGAGAATGTAGTAGGTAGGAAGAACTAAGTTAATAATATATCAGTGCTGGAAACATGAAGTATCTTCCTCATACACATAGAACTACACAAACTGTCTCCTCAGTAGTCCGTAGGATAGGTAGCTGGTGATTTATGAAGATGCCCGGGCAGGAGTTGCATTATCCAGCATAATGAACCCCTCTGTTATTTTCATTAAAAAAAAAAAAAAAGTTCTACCTCTCAGCTGATGTCAGGACCTGGGCGAGCAGTGAGATTGTCAGAATTGTTCCCTTAGCACTGGGCAGAACCCCCCTGTTAGCCTGATATTATTCCCCTTTGTTATTCGATATCCCACAGTGCCAGCTAAGTCAGGAGTTGTCACACTCCTAACTGGTGCAGCAGGATACAAAATAGCTGGGGGTGGGGAGGAAGACTGGAATGGTTAGGAGGTGGAAGGGAAAAGGCCTTTTTTTTTTTGTGAGAACAGTAGCACCAGCTGCATCCTGCAAGTCGCTAAATTAGCCAGTCAGTTGTTTTTCTTTTAATTTTTGTGTGAATTCAAGAATAGGTTGTGGATGTCTTGGCAACTCATGAATGAGGCTCTTTATGAAAGAATTCACCTTGCAGAGGGGCTGCTGTCAGATGCACAAGCCTCTTTCCATTAATTAAGCTACAGAACATCCCTTCTTTTTTTTTCCCCCACCCCTCTCAATGCCTGGATAATCAGACCCTGTGTCTTTCCATAATATCCACCGCTGTCTCTCTTGCTCCTGACAGTATTTCATCCACTCTGTTAATTCTGGGCTGTTAGAATTTATTTTATTTTTTACTGCAGCTAAGTGAGATATCATGCTGCCTGAGCTAAGAACTAAGATGAATATTCTGCTCCACTGCAACTAATAGCTTTCTCTATGCATTATTTTCAGCTGAAAGGTGGCCTAAGAGCAAAGTTGGGTATTTTCAAAAGCTCAGCTGGGAGTTAATCAACTCTTATTGTCTTTTGACAGGAGCTGGGTGCTTAACTTGCATCCAGTGAGTCATCCCCTGCATTGTCACTTGCTTACAAGCAAGCAACCCCCCAGAAGGTGCAAAGACCTTTCAGACATCCTAGAAATGACCTGCCATTGAAAGTGAATTAAGCTAAACTGTATCGGGCTGGGGAGCGATTACAGATGTAATTACGCCTTGAAGAGACAGTCTGGGGAGAGAAGGTGGGCAGTACCAAGAACTTCCATCAATCCTTACCCAGCTTTGCTGTGGTCTGAACAAGATGTGTGACTGCAACTGAGTGCTCTTGAAGTTTTTGGTGGGGCTATTCGTGTGCCTATTTATGGGGTTACACACATGCTTCAGGGAATAATTGCAAATCTTTTAACACCAGAGAAAGTTTTGCACTGACTGATGAGGTCACTAGCACACCTTAAGTGTTTGCATGTTTGGGCATAATTTTGTATGACTGATTTAAAATCTCAGTCATTAGGAATAGAAAAATAAGTATATGGTATTAATGATAGACTTTAAAAAATGATCTGTTCATTTTCCATCACTTCCAAGTAATGCTGAACATTAATTTCCTGCAAATGAAGCAATCCGAAGTAGAGTGCACAAAATAATTAATCTTTGGAAACTCTGGACAGAATTTAAAAAATTTAAAGTTAAATAAAGGGCTCATCTGTGACCTCCGTGCTCGCTCTGGGAAGCAAGCGATACATAAAAGAATAAAAATGAAAGCAAATACCAAATTCTTTAACAGGAATCTACGAATACGTGTAATAAATTCCGACATTCCATCATAAAAATAACGTTCTCACAAATGCTGTCATTGCAAATGCCAAGACCTATAGAGATCATTCATTCTATTAGGAGTAAAAGTGAAAAAGCATATGAGAAATTATTTACATTGGAAATATAAATTTTCTAACTTCGATGCTTGTTGGCATTTTTTTTAAGAGATTATCAAATTGTCTTCTATACAACAGGTTTTCCTTATACTAAGAATTGGATGTTGTAGAATTTGAAATGCCATTTACATTGTAAACTTGGGGAAGTAGAAACTCTCTTTGTGACTTCAAGAAGCATCTCAAAGAATTAGCATTCACAATAAACTCTAATTTTTATTAGCAATTGTTGAGTTTTTAATCCAACACCATAATTTGGTTAAAATTAAAGCATAAACATAGTTGAATAATTATCTGTAAATGGAGAACATTCAATAACATAAAAAAAATAATTCCATCTTCATTAGATCCAGGAAAAGTAAGCCTGACCTTTTTGTTTGTTTGTTTGTCATCTCCTCTGAAATCAGGCCTTGGATTTCTGTGCCTACATGTAGACATTTCAGGAAAGACAGTAAATAAGCTATTCTTATTTACTTTCTGCAGAGGGAATCTGTTAAAATAAATCATATTTTTAAAACAGCAGTGACATTGTCAAAGAGAGATTATACACAGTAACAGCATATTCCTATAAGCCAGAATCTTCCAGAAGAGCATCCTTATTCAAATTCCTTTGCTCACTCAGCCTACATGTCCTTTGTTTCTTTAAGGGTTTCACTTGTCCGTTTGTTTTGTGGTTTTGTTTGTTTGTTTGTTTGTTTGTTTTTGTTTGTTTGTTTGTTTTTAATGTCTTTTCTTGGCTTCAAATCCACAGCTATCCAGAGCTATCAGAGACAAATAGTCTAATAGAAAATAATATGGATGAAGAGATTAAATACAACAGTGGGCAGCAGGATCTTTTGAGTTTTAAACACATGCTACTGGCTCTAGTCTTGCTGAAAATTCTTGCTACAGTTTTCTTGTTCGTTAAATGGGAAAAATATTAACCTGTCTCTTGGTGAAGCAGACTTGGAGCACAAAAATGCTCCTGTCTGTATAAATACTGGGCATTATTAGGGAGAACATGTTCAGCTTGGGAGCAGGGTTCTGATTATAGTGATGAACCCACTCAGTTTCAATTGCTGCATATGAGTTTTTTTCTTATTATAACAATTAACCTCTTAGAAAAGAATTAGCACCGAGTTTACGTGTTGACTTTATAGGCATTGGATAATTGCTTTTTAAACAAATCATCTATAGTCCAGGAAATTATATTTCTTCTTTTTGCTTTTGAAATTACAAACTTCTAACTTCCCAGCTGGTAATGCAAGCAATCAAAATTTGGTCTCTTGAGGGCAGTTGTATGATACACATGAACAACAATCTCATTTCATAAGGAATTAACCCACAGCCAGTCATGTTAACTGGCTCCAGTTCCTGCCACAAAGCCCATCTGATTAGAGCTCTGTAGTTCCCACTTTGCACAGGTAGCAACATACTGGTCAAGGAACAGCAAGCCTTCTCTGAGCCCTACCCTAACAAAGCTCCCTGACAGCGGGAAGGAGTTTGGAATAAAGCACCAAACTGAAACTCAGAAGCTCTGGCTTAATTTTCTGTCTGTCTTACAGACTTCCTATCAGTAAGTCACTTAACCTCTCAGAGTTTCATCTGCTATCATATAGAGGAATTAATACCTCCTTTGACTGTCTTTTTAATCTAGAGTATAAAAGAAGTGACATTAACTCCCTTCCTAATCTCAGCCAAGACATCTAGGCACTTCTGTGGTTCTTATCAGTAACAGCATTAACCACTGTTTAAACAGAAGGGCCTACTTAAATTTGAAATTTCCTTGATTTTATCTAGTTAAAATTATCTTTGCAATTTCTCTGATTTTTCTTCTTTTTGAAAGTAGGAGGGAAGGAGTTACTGCTTTTAGGTTGATGATTTAGTTCTTCAAGAAAGGAAGCAGAGAATCACAGAATGTTAGGGGCTGTGTCACAAACCGAAGGGACCTCCAGAGATCATTGAGTTCAACCCCTCTGCCAGAGCAGGACCATGTAGTCTAGGATAGATCCCAGTGAAGAAAAGCTAGCAAATTTAACTTCTTTCAGTAGGATTGCTCCCTAAAATGTGTTCTTTAGAGTCTGAATATAAAGATGACCTGCAAATGAAAGTCCAGAATAAATGTGTAACTGAGTTGTTCACTTTTTCTCAGTGAGCTACACTTAAAGTGATCTGGGTGGAGGTTCCCTCAATACCTGCCCATCATTTCATAGAATAAACACACCTTTCTGCTTTCAGGTGTTTGTTCTTGATGCTCAGTCTAAATCTTTCTACACTGGGTTTTAATCCATTGCAGCCCTAACTATAGTCCTAAATCAGTTCTTCTTTATTAGAGTTTACTACAAGTGGCTATCTTGGGTAAGCAATTGCCATGCTCCTCACCAGAAACCAATTAAGCAACCTGTAGCCACTTATCTTTCTGTTTTGAAATACTGCTTAGAAGAAAGTTTCAAACACCACTACATTCAGTTGTGCCAAAGACTGCCATTCAGAGGGTTTTGTGCTACACTATCCTGTCTGCAGAAAGGTTATTCATACATTCAGAAGACTGACTTTGCTGGCCTATGCATTTGTATTTGAAGTCTCTAGATTGAAAACTCTTCAAAACCAATTGCCTTCTTTTGGAACAGGAACACAAACCTTTATTTCTCTTTGATTTGAAAGCTGACACCGTTGATCTTCATCATGAGTCTAGCAATATTAAGTGTGTTGTTCTTTACAGGCAGGACTGACTCCTTGAGTTGAATGACTACATGTTGACCTTTGGGGAATTCTGTGTGTGTGTTTGGTTGGTTTTTAAAGCCATCTCCTCCATGTTGTGGAGAAAGAAGATCTTAGACATTACATGATCCACATGGGTTTAAACAGCAGTTGATTCCAGCAGCATCTTACATTTTTCAACACTGCTTTGTGAACTGTTCAGGCTTATTGCAGGAATTTTTTTTTTTTTAAGATCAAAAGATGTGACAGGCCACAAAATGTGCAGTGAAGAAATAAAACCATCCACCATACACACCAAGAAGTAGCACTACACACCAGATTCCCCTGACAAAGATGTCTTTAGCATGAGCCCAGAAAATTGACATTCTGAATTGTGCATGTACTTCAAGACAGACAGTTGTCTGCCAGGGACAAAAGTCTGTCTGCTTATCTCATGATGAATTGGAAGGGAGCACAGCAGTCGTGGAAAGTTCAGTGAAAAGGGAGGCTGCGTGTGATGTGCTGCTCAGCTGAGGGGCATCAGAAAAACTGAGAAAGAGGTGGAGCTAGCAGGTTCCTCACGTCTAATGCCTCCAGTCCATGCTTCTGCTTCTGCTCTAGCTAGTCTCCTGCTGCAATGCTGGATAGAGGTAGCCTATCAACTGTTCTAAATGAAAGGCTTCTCTGGTACATGAGGAGCCTTATGGCTGTATTTAGGAAGGCAGCATTATTATCTCCCATCAGTAGACAGCTTTAAAACCCCCTAAAGACTGAGTTTCTTAGAACCACATGTATAATTTTAAAATCCCTAATGAGGGAGAATTTGAAACTTGGGAGGCCCTGAGTCAAATTCTGAGACAAATATGAGCACTTGTGACAGAGACAGATGAGTTACATCCATTCATGGAAAGAAAAACAATTTTATGAGCATGCAGCTGAGTTGTTTCTAATTAATTCATGATCTATATTTCATCCTGCCGAAGCAAGGTCTGAAATATGCTAGAAAAAAATCCTTAATGCGGCACATCCTAATGGTAACAAGGGTGCTGAGTCACTGATTCCATTATTAACAACTTTTCTTGATTTTGTAACTCATCTTCTAATTTAATTCTCTTGTTCCTGGACACTTGTAATGAGTTGTTAGTACAGTGCCAGGGAGCAGCAAGAGTCAGGTGCCCTCTGCAGTCCAGGAACTGAGGGGTATTGCAGGGCTGGCAGAAAGGGAGTAGGGTAGGGCAGACCCTGAGATCAAGCTCACCCACCAGGCAGGTTTGTGGTGACAAGGCAGGTCTGAGGTCAAGCCAGCAATCAATCCACAGTCAGGATCTGTACTGGGTGTGGTGATCAGCAGGCAGACCCGTGGTGATGAGGCAGAGCCAAAGTCAAGGTCAAGCTGGAAGGTTAGCCTGTGGTCTGGATAAGCAAGGCCCATGGGCTGGCACAGGCATGGCTGCAGCTGAGCTAAAAACAATCACTCCTACTACATCATCTAGGGTTGAGCTGAAATGGGGCTCCTGGGCAAGGGTAGGGTGGTGGGGAGGCCCCAGGTGAGGTTGGTCAGGGTTGTTAATGCTTGTGTGTCCTGATATAGATATAGATGCACTGTTTTCAAGTTTTCTTTATAAAGAAATGCCATGAAGAGAGCCATACATTTGGCTGCCCCATAGAGCAGGACCTTAATGTTACAAAAATAATAAGCTGATCCTACAAACCCTTCTATACGTCATTGAGATCTTATTACAGCCTGGGCAGAGTATGCTGGGTGTTGGCACTGACGAGGCTATTTCAGTATGAGAAGCTGCACAAAGTGGGCTCAATTTTGCATCAGTGGAGTATAAGCTCATATTGCACTGACAGGGAAAAGAAAACCTTCCATATTGCAGGAGTTTGCCATGCACAAAAATGCCACTGCAAATACCTGAGTATGTGAGCAGTTCCAGTGAAGTCAATGTGGAAGTCCTGTGTTAGTGCTAGCAAGGCTACATGAAAGGATCTGTGACATTTCCAGTTTCCTGGATGCTCAATATACATTGACTTTTGATTTATAAAATTGCACATGGAAAAACAGTGGCAAATATTTTTGGCTATGAGAATTCAAATAGTCTTTTGGAATAATCATTATCAGAACCAACCTTAAGTCCAGCCAGCTATTCCAAATTTCTTTCACTTCAATCCTTGATATATGCTTTCCTGTTGACATGGAGCCTGGAAGATTTGTCCATATATCCATCTATACAACTCTTTTTATCTATCAGCTGCTGATTTCTGATTTATTTTTTTTTCATTTCAGATTTTTCTCTAGTGTGTATGTTTTTAAAACTGACAGAAGAAGCCAAAATGTATCTTATATTTTCCATTCTGTGTTGCATTTTGCAATTGTGTCTTAAAGTACTTCCATAAGTAATTATGGAAATAGTCCTAAATTAATACAATTATTTCAGGCCAGGACCTTGAAAAGCTGGAGCCACACTTAAAAATCTGAGAAGCTACTTTTATATTAAAACCCCAAGTTACTTCATATCTCTGTAAAATGTTAGACACATGCTCATACATGCATATACACACATACTTTTAGTGTAGTAACATAATGGACTTATATATAGGCTGTTAAAATAATGTAAATGAACAAAACAAAGCAGATTACCAACAAAAAAAGCAGTAACAATATTAAGACCAAAATTATAATCCCCAAGTTGAAAAGAGAGTAATAACATGAACAATTTAATTCTGCTACTACAACGTTTGTGTTCACTAATTTATCTACAAAAGAGACTTGGGGGAGGGGGGAGAGATCCTAAGGCCCCAGAATCATTCCTCCAACCGGATTCAGGCTAGGTCATGTTTGAAGTGGAAATGCACCTTTGCAACAAGGTCTGAGTCTGAACAAGAGACTCACGGCGTCTGTTCAAACAGCAGCTCTGAGAGACACCAGTGTGGGAGACTCTTTAGGGATATGCCGTGCCCTGGAATGAAGCAGAGCCTCCCACAGACACTGACAGTGCAGTACAACTGCTCACCTCTCCCTAGGCCATCCTACAAATGGAGCTAACAGTATGGACCTTCCCCACAGAAGTTCAATGCAGCTGGGCAGGGCAGTGCTGGTGAAGAACAAAGCATTTCCTTCAGGCAAGTCGTGGGTTACCCATAAAGTGAGAATGAAACAGTAACAAAAATTAAAGTTATCGTAAACTGTGTTAATGCATGGATAATTAATATAGTAAATAGAACAGAAAAGAAGGCACACAAAACATTGCTTTGGTGAATGGGGAAAAAAAAACTGCCAGTAATGTCATATCCTTTGTGGCTTCACTGAAGTATTTTGCAGTGAAACAATGAAAAGAAACATGCAGATCCCATTTACGGGACAAGAATTTTCTTGTAATTTGGTTCTAGGAGTTCCCTGGCAATTTGCTTTGCAAGACTCAGGGTTTTTTTGTGCACTGCTGAGACTGGCTGAGAGCTCAGATCCCAAGTAAGACCCCAGTCCATCTGCTAGCTCTAAGAGTACAAGAGCAGCTCTGTACCCCTGCTACACGGACGCAGTCAAATCTCTTTCCTGCTTATACTGTGCACATACAGGAGGAGTTTGGTGTTTGTTTCTTCTTTTTTTTTTTTAATCCTCGTTGAGCTGTAACAATGTGCTTCATCTATTCAGCTTCAATGTTTTAATATTTATGACTGCACCGTGGACATCTGAAGTCATTCACTGTCTGAGATCACCGCACCACCCGATACCTCTGAAGATAAAAACGGTGGGAGGTTACTACATGGTGACTGCACAGGGAACTTTTTGGTCAATGTTTGGAGAAGGCAGAAAGAATCAGATGCAGATTGCTGTAAGAGGAAGGCTTATTGTATTTGTTGCAGTGCTAACCTACTACTGCAAAGCTCTTCCTTCTGAAGGCCTTGCTGTAGTCCAATGTCCCAAAGTAGTCTATGGCCCACACGTGTTATTTCTTCATGGTTCACAGACATGGCTTAGTGGTAGAGTTGTCTGTGCTGAGTTAATGGTTGGACTTGATGATCTTAAAGGCCTTTTCCAACCAAAATGATTCTGTGATTCTCTGATTCTGTGACTTCCCAAAAAACCTAATGAGACAAACACTGAACTCTTTCCATGTGTGCAGTTTGAGCAGCTCCTGCTGCATTGCAGCCATGCCTGTCCCTGGCTTTGAGCCCGTTGCTCTCAACTTACAGCCTAACCTGCAGCTGACTCCAGCCTGATCTCAGACCTGTCTTATCATCATGAACCTGCCTGGTGCTCAGTGGGCTGTGCCTGACCCTCCTTACCCTTACTGAATCTGCCTTGCTTGCCTCACTTGGAGTCTCTAAGACTGGTGAGTCTCCTGCCCTGCCAGCTATGTTACTCTGCTCAGCTCCCAGCTCACCTTCCCTTGCAGAGTGCCAGCTCTTCCTCTCAAAATCTCCACACCTTTTAAAGACTGATGGTGTCAGGAAAAATGTCAACCCATTTTCCTTCACAAAGGACCAGAAATGGTGGATTCAGCCAGGAATCAAACCTACCACTTATTCTACATTGTTTCCTCTCTCTCAGCAATAAAAAGATAGGGCTAGAAACTTTGGGAACTTTTTTCTTAGTCCTCCAGCACTTCTATACCTGAAGTATAGATACAACCTGAAATAAAAGCTGTTAATTGACAAATAGGAGAAAACAACTCATGTGAATAGGTGGCACTTAATGCTCTTGGAGTCCAATGGATGATCTCTCAGTTACATGCCTTTCTGAATTCACCTGCAACCTGTATCAGACTGGCATCACAAAGAGTATCACTGCACCAGCAAGAGTCATGAGACTGAACAAATATTTTAAAATCCTCTTTTAACAGGAAGTCAGAGTGAGTCCAGGGAAATTAGTCAACATGTTAGGACGCTCTTTTTTTATTCCCCTGTTTTCCTCTCATGCCTTCACCCCCACCCCAGCTGATTTTGCTGAAGGTTTGGTCCTTGCTCCTGGAAAAAGTATTTTTATCCCTATTGCTGAACTCCTGCAGCAGCTGCTCAGACCTTTTCTTACCACTGTGTTGTGATGCAGTCATGACTTTACCACAAAAGTGGTGTTTGCCTGCCATGAACCACCAAAAGTTCAACACTGATTAGGAAGGAAGGCTGGCTGGCAGGCAGGCAGCATGACTGACTAAGCCTGGTTTCCTTAGGAACTCAGCCCAAAAGAGCAAGAAAGTAAGAGAATGTGTATTCTGGTATGCAGTGAATAATCCATTAAAACTCTTAATTAAAAATTTAAACATGTGTCTGCTAATTACATCACCCTTCTCCTGCCTTCAAAAAGCAGCAAATGAGCATGGTTGCACACCTGCCTGTGTGTTTATTTCTTTAGGATGCTGCTCACTTGCTCAGCAACCCAAATACCGGTTCAGGTAGCAGCTGCCATTGTAAGAACATTCTGGGGAAGAGCAAGGACAAATATTTCCTTTTTGGTAATGAATGGCAAAACTGTTCACAGAAATCCTGCTCACTGTTGCTGCATGCCCTGAATTTGTTGATGTTTTTCATATATCGATCCAGATACTATTAGTTCTCATCTCTCAGACGGGGCTATTTAATGCCAGCAATGCACACTCTGCTGACCAGCCACCTAAAGACCTGTGAGAAGAGAAAGAAATGGGGTAGATGGTTTAAAAAGTAGTCTGTAAGGATATGAAAATGAACATGGACATTGTCTGTAAACTCAAAAACGGCACAGAAAGGTCTGCCAAGGCTCTAGACCCTCTTGAGATTTTTAGTCCTGGAGGGATAATGTGGCGCTCCACATTTCAAGCACACATGGGGACAGCTCAGATTAACTGTTGTCCATGTAAATGAACACTCATAACAAACGAAACTTGCTTCTCCCTCCCTAAGTTACCCTGCAGTGAATCTCCTCCAGTACATGTGGCCTCCTCAGCTGCTCTGAGCTGGCTGGGTTGCAGCCACTTGACATTGGGCCACAGCCTGAGCTGGGAAGGCTGTTTTATTCACTGCCTAGAGGAGTCAGATAATGTTCAGCATTGTTGTTCTTATTTATTACAGTCATTAATTTGGCAGGGATTAACCAAATTCTGGCAGGTAGCGTATGTCTCTGTACATTAGCATAAGTGTGCTGAGCTATTGTGGGTACACTGGGTGAACAATCAGTTCCCTGATTTTTGACTCCTGTCAAAACAGACAGAGGTCAGAGCAGGAGGAGACTGCGAATGACCCTGTGAGATTATATTTAAAGTGATATTTTAATACATTCACTGACTGTTTGTAGCTTCACAAATGAAGTTTTGAAATTACATACTGAAGAAAGCTTCGCTATTCTCAGGGGTACAGACAAAGAGAGAGATGAGTTTCCCCATGTTGAGGTCACATCCACTTAAGATGGCTGGAGTCAGACAACTCAGTTCAGGGACCACCACAGTCACTGAATGATTTTTCGTGTGAGGTGAAGCATCTGTTATTAAAAGTTAAAGAAATGAAAATGGTCCTTCCTTAAAAAAAAAAAAAAGTTATTTGTTAAAATCTGAGGTATATGCAGAGTTTAGGATGCCATATGGCAAAGCAAAGGGCATATGAAATCCCAAGCAAGGCCATGAGGTTAATTGTCTCTAGTCAGAAGTATTAGGCCTAGCATGTCATCACAGAGGAGGGAGCCCAGATCTAAAATTCAAAAATTGGCCTGTCTTTGTAGGGTGTCAGTCCCAGTCCCAGGGCTTGGTCACTCCCTGAAATCCCAAGCCCTTCTCTGCTCCTTTTGTCTTTTCCTAACTTGCCAGGCGGGTGACATGACTGTCTGTGTGGTTTACTGGCAGGGCCCTGTTCTGCCATGTGGGGTTCATGGTGAGAGTGCTGGGAGGAGAGAGTTGTTCACTTGGAGGTGGCTGTTTGACGTGGACCCACCTGCTCCAGTAAATGACCACAGGCAATGGGCAATGTAATTAAATGGGTAACGTTCATGCTGCTGACCAGGTGCCAGGCTGAGCTTTCTATATTGTTTTTGCCCACCAGGAAGACTGTCGTGGCAGAGCCATGGAGGACAGGCTGATGCAGTTCCCTTATACGTGCTCCCCAGCCCAGCCTGGATGTCGTGGAGTGAAGCAGTGTGGTGGGGTGAGCTGGGGCACAGATTCACAGCGTCTAGGTTTCCTTGAGTCAATGTCACTACCCTTTCAGCTGCAGTGGTGGAGGACAAGCACCCAAGGTTTACACCAAAACCTGGTGGGAATGAGAAGATGTGTCTGTCCACAGCTGAGTTCCCCAGACAAAGCTCAATTACCTTCCATTTATGTAGAGAACAGGTGCACTTAATCCAGAAATAATAACAGCCAAAAAGTCATTTCACTAAGTAGCAAGATCGTCCACTACTTGCGGGTAGCTAGAACTATTTACAAAATGTTTTCACACTTCAGCAAAGAGGCTTCTGACTGTGGAGCAGAAGGCAATCCTATAATAATGCCTCATCTTTACCAATCATTCCAAATTATTCACATGAAAGATCCTGCTTTCTCTCTTGGACTTTAATGAAGCTCCTGTTGAACCAATTATTCACTAGCTATTCCTGTATTGTCAGAAAGGAAATCACAGAAGCTTTGTCATTAGAAATAAGATTTGATTGGCAAGGCACATGGCTTTGGGGTGGGTTTTCTTCTTCCCCTGTTCTTCTCTAAAGCCATAGCTTTTAGCTGGCAATTTCCACTGCGATAATCTGATGGAAAGTGATAAAATGCATCAGACTGCAGTACTCAAATGAGAAAACACTCCAGATTAGTATGAATATAATTATGTTTTTCATGACATTGATTTTTTATTTTCTAACTGATAAAAGTAAACAACTGGGGCAGGGAGGAGGGGGAAGTGCCAAAAAATAACATTTAGGCTTTAGTGATATAATTAACTCAGCAATTAAACATATTTTGTATTCAGCATTTGTCCTCCATAGCACACAGCATATGTGACGTTTGTCCTTTATTGAAATTCTTGCTTCTTGCAGTCTTTTTTATCAGCAGGAGTGGCAGCCAGCAAGAGTCCTGTATGAAGGCCCACTTCTATGGTACTTCACATTTAAAGATGAATATTCACAGCTATGGTTTGGAAGGGAAGAGGCAGCCAAAAAGAATCAGTAAGCTGAGCTAAATGAGCAGAACTGAGAGGCAAGAGACCTGTGCAACAGGCATTTGTGTCTGTTTTCTTTTTGCCAGCAGTGTTTGGGAAGTAAACCAAACCCCTCATGATCCTTGCTGCTCTGTGTACAACTCAAATTTATCCAGCTGCAATATGGGGCTGCAATGTCAAATGCCCTGTTCTCTGATCCTGTTTGGTACCACAGCATCAGGATGGGCTAGTACATGGGCAGAATATATCCAAGGACAACTGAAGAGCAAGAATTAAAGCCAGTTAAAGAAAAGAGGCTAGTCTGTTGATAGGGTGGCCTGCTGATTCAACAGAGTTGATTTCTCACTATGGGAAGAGGCATAAGCAAGAATGGATCATTAGAAATCTCACAGGTCTTTTAAGCACAGACAAGTTCTTCCATCACCAGTTTAGCAAAGAGTGAGTGAGTCCTCAGGGACGCTGATTTTTTCTCAGAAGATATGAACTACAGGAGAGATGTCCTTCACATCACTGCCCCATCTTCATCCCTTTGAGAAAAATGAGGTAATTTGGGAAAAGTTACAAGTCTAGGATAAATAAAACATGCCACTTGTGTCTTTACAGGCAGGATCAAGAAGGACAAGCAAACACAGTGGCCAGCAGAGGTGTGCAGATACGTCACGCAAAGGATGACACAGTACTTCTTCATGTCAACACAAACTGTAAAGCTGTAGCTGATATTGTGCAAGTTAATAATACCTAAGCACACTACAATTTATCTTTTTTCTTTGAGACAACAATATGTGAAGCTTCTTTTCAGGGCAGAACTCTGAGCCTCAGGGAAACTCAAATATCTTCCTACTCTGTGAGAATCCCATGGCCCAATTTAAGCTGCTGCTGTTGCTGGGGGGGTAGAAGGGCTAGCTTCTGAGCTGGCATAAATTTCTATAGTAAACATACTATGACAAGTCATTCCAGATTAAATTCTTCCTTTCCCTAGCTGAATTTGCCAGGTTATGTGCTAAAATCTTGTTTCTTGCTTTGTCCTGAAATACTGTGGTGCATAATAAACATCAAGCCTCAAGAGGCTGTTTTACTGCTAATTTTAGGCAATGAAATATATCATGTGTGTATTTATGCTACATAAAAATCACCATGTATCTGGAGCACAACCTTCCCTAAATTCAGGGTGTTCAACTTGTGAAATCTGTGGCTGATTGCAGAATGCAAAATTTGCACTGATAAATGCTTTTCACTATCAGACATAAAATGTGTTTGTTATTGCACTGACCTTGGGAGATGAATAGGAAAGCACTTTGTCCTTATCCTGCAAGACAGCCACAGCAACTGACTATGCTTTAAGGACAGGCCAGACTAAAATAGGTCTGTCCGTGGGATAGGTTGACAGAAGAACCCTGGAAATTCTGCAAGTTGAATACCATTAATAGTCCTACCAATAGGTGATATCCCTGAAAATGAATCCCAGAGTTGGATAAATGATTACATTTATAATTCCCTGATCCACAGATATGACAATAATCTATTTTTTGGGAAAACCTATTGTTATTGGTAACTGGCTCACCCCTTTAAAAAACCCAAACCTACTCTTTTTACGAAGATAAGTGGGTCAGGAGGTGTGTTTGTGGGGAAATACTTCAGGAGAGAGAAAAATCTTATGGAAACGAAAGGTTGTGCAGGAAGCGTTGCCCAAACAGCAGATGGGCAATGGAGTTTTATGAAATATCTACCACAAGTATTAGTATGAAGAGGAGAGATTATAAGAATCATCATTAACTAGCAATACACATAATTTTAAGAAACTGCGATGAGGGTAATTAAAACATGAGTCATTTTGCTGATGGTTATAGATTTTGCTGCTTTATTTGCCTGCTTGTTATTTATTTTCCCTCCTCTTGCCTTTCTGTGACAAGTGCAATACCAACTAAGGAAGAAGGCCAGGGAAGAGCAGCCCCAGCCCCCCTCTCTGCTCCCACTTTAGATGGCTAACAGCCACAGAGTAGGTAGATCCCATCCCACCTTCTCTCTAGAGTCAGCAGAGGTGCCTGCAGAGCATTTTGGGAGTTGTTGCTCAGCTCCCTGTTCTAACTCATCCTCTGGAGGAATGCTCTCCTGTGGCTACAAAGGAGCCTGGAGAGCATGGTCTTCTTATCACTTACAGTATTTGGTACTTCCCACCACATAAGAACAGATAGCAAATATGCAGGGGAAGAGGGACTTTTCCCAAGGACCCTAAAAGTAGGTATGTTCAAAACAGAGCAATTTTTAAGTACAGTGAAGTGTTACTGCTAGCATGAATAAGAAAAATAATATGTAGAATGAGAGGTGATTTTCAAGCTGAATCTGTTTCTTGAGATATTCTCTCACAGGCTGTTATTATTCCACAGTAATTCTTCTTATAGGGCAATATTTTACAGCAATGTTAATATCTCCATGGCACCATAGACAGGGAAGCCTTCCAAGCACACACTTTCTCTTACACTTAGTTTGGGAGCTCTTCCATTTTTCTGTGCATATATGCCGCACCACTGACTTGAGATATTTGATCCAAATGCTTCACTTATCTTCATTCCAGCCTTTACTCCATATCCTTTACAAGCATCACTGGGGAGTAACAAGGCCTCGGGAGGCATAAAGCCCAGCCAAAACTTGCCTGTGAGTACCTGGCAAAGCTAGGACTAGAAGACAGATGGACTCCACCCTCCTCTCATTTGAGAAGCAGCTCAGGTCGACATGGCTCTGAGCTTTGGAGGTGATTGGCCTGCTAAGATATAGCATGTTCATGATTTGCAGGTTTCTAGTCTGACTTGGCTTCATTTTTTAACTTTTCATTTTCTTTGTGGGGAACCAAACTGTTCACTGGGTTTGGCAGCTGACGGCTATTAACTGTCACACTCCAATAACCAAGGGATAGTTAGAACAGCATTAAATATTTGCAGTGTGCAGCAAGGCTATACTTCATCTCAGTACACATGAATCCCATGCTCTTTTCACACTGGAAGAAAACCCACCTTATTGCTATTCAAATCTATCTGTCTGTCTCTCTTCCCATACTGTCATTACGCATGCAAGGCCTGTCAGTGCCATTGACACAAAAAACCCCTCTCACTTTATGCCAACACCAGTGACACCTAAAAAAAAACCCAACACACAAAAGAATGACTGCTTTTAAAAATTTTGTTTATTTGCCTTCATTTGCTAATAAGGTCGCTCATTCCATGTCTTTGTGAAAGTATTTCTCCTGCTCTGCACGGGTGCATGTTCTCTCTCACAGGAACAGCTTATAGATAATTCCATATGAAAAGCGGGTTTTGGTAACTGAGGTTTGTCCATTTTGTATGTTCCTGGTTAAATTGTAAAGCTTTGTTTTGAGCACAGGTTTTTCCCCTCATCATCTTAACTGCCATATTGAGTCTAATCTTTTGGGAAATATTCCTACATAGGCACTCCTTGTGGGCCGCTTTTAAAAAGCAAAATTTATTTTGGCCTCTGCAGGAGACATTTAAAGCACATAATGAATAATGTTTGACACAGGAGTCAGTTAGCAGTCATTTTAGATTAACAGCACTGCTCAGAAAAAAAACCTTGCAGGGGATTAGACCAAGGAAAGATGCTTAGGCAATAACCTCTGAGCTGGTTTGTTGCTGAACTATTCACAATAGACGTAACTATCTCCAAAGGTCTTAAGTGTGAGAATTATCTCTGGGAAGAGAACAATGAGTTAGTGAGATATAAAACAATGGGCTCACGCTCTAATACAAGCAGTTAGCACTGCACATGTTCTCCTCTTATTTAATCTGCAAGACTTTGAGAGAGTAGCAGTTGGTGCCCAAATTAAGACTTCCTCTCTCCCTTTGATCTTATGTAAAAACTAATGAATTGTATAATCTCCAACACCTCTGAAATCCCGCTGGTTATAGGGAAACTATCCCTACCTTTCCCATGCCTGTCTCAATTCTCTAAATGAGAGCTATATTTAACAGCAGGCCAATCACATGATCGCTGAAAAGGAACAGCACAAGGATCTGTAATCCTAATGCTCTGGAGCTGTGATTGCTATAAATCCTTTGCAGAATGATTTCCTTTAAATCCCAAATATGTCATCATACTTATAATTAACACTTCTTTATGAAAACTGTGGATAAGACCCTTTAAATTAAAGATTGTTCCCAGACTTGTCATCTTAAAACAGCATGCATTTTCATTGTCATTTTCACGTAGCATATTTTACTTCACTTTATAAATAAAATTTTTCTTTCCTTTTTCCTCCTTTGCCTTCCCTTCCTTAACCCTTAACTCTCAAACAAGTACTATCAGCTAGCACTATTTTCCAGGTGTAAACAGATTTAAATTAGCTCATGTACAAACGACAAAATTCAAATAAAGACCAGCAATGAGTACAGGCAGAGATGTGGCTGATACTGCTCTGCTTGAATTCTTACCACCTTCATCTCCTGAGTTTACCATCTACTTGAGCTTACCATCTTCTTTACAGAGAAGAGATTGAGAGAGGAAAGTGATTGCCCCAAAGTAACAGAGTGGGTCACCTGCAGAAGTGGAAACACAACCTTTATTTCCCGATTGACAGCTCTTAATTACTCTCAGATATTTAGCATGTGGCTTTGTGAGTATCTGGCTTGTTCCCTTGCCTGTTGACCTCAGCAACATGGCTATCCACTTGTGCTGTACTAAAACAAGCCTAAAATGCAAGATACTGGCCGCAGGGGACACAGTCTTACTTCCAGCAAAAGAGAAGTGTTTTATCTGAGTGAGGGTGACATGCTTTGGCCAGTGGCTTGTGATCAAAAGTGGATTTCCAATATTTGTTTTCCTGAAAGTAACCCAGGTAAGCAGTCTGGGTTTGAATGATGGCTTAAGCTCAGTGACAGACTCACATCAGTTATCCCATCTGGGATTTAAGACAGTGGCACATGTCACTGGCAGACGAACTCTTTCAATGACATTTTTCAGGAAGCCCAGCTTCCTAACATGTCTCTGTGCAGAATAAGCTGGTGGAAGACCAAAGAGAGAGGAAGAATATTTGTGAGAGAAAATATTAAGGATGGCACCATTATCCATTATCTAGATAAAAAAAATCCCTTCATCAGTGAGGAGCAAGAAAGAAAACAGATCCTAAAAAGAAGCCAGAATGAAACAGGCAATTTGACAGCACAAACTGAAATTATTTAGCACGAGTTGGCAATACATTTCTAAGTATCTGTATATCCAAGAATATCCATTGACAGATATTGGAGAAATAATGAATGGCTAAATAGAGCTGGTCAGGCTTTGATGTCCTTCTATGAATTGGGTAGTAGTTTATTCCTCAGCTGCTCCCTCTGGCTTCCAGTTATGCTTTGTAGCTGACACTGGGAGCCAAATGTCCAAGTTCACTAAGCATGTCACTGGAAAATCTCAGAACAGAACCTACAACTTCATTCTCTTGTGTCCTGAACTGAAAAAAATAAATAAAGTAGAAAAAGAAAGACCCCCCTGCTATGTCATGACTACCTTCCGTTACATATCTTCCCTTCCTTTGTGGTAGTTATGCTGTCTTGTAGTTACATTGGTGTGGCAAAGAATGTTTACATATTTATATCATTTTAAATGGGCCACAATTATCTGGCCAGGACATTGATAAATTTGTTTCAAGAGGAAAGGTTAAGTGTTATAGATGCAGAACAAAGGGAACAGCAAATTTAACCATTAGACCACTGGGTTTTTCCTTACTGATGGCCAAATTCACACAGTAAGCATGGTATGGCATATGCAACCACATGTTAAAAGCAAGGACTGCAACACATCCTTGGTCAGTCATCTTTTCTTGATTAAAATATGTCACAGGGATACATCAAGTTAAAGAATTAAAAATTAACCATGAGATGTAACAAATTAACATTCTTCTGATCAACCCCTAAAACCTGAAGATCGTGTACACTTTAGTCTCTTTCAATTTTGTTTGCAGTTCTCACTTTAATATATTCATTCCTTGTCCCCTCTCCTGTGCTGCTAGAACATGAGCAATGTAAAGTCTAAAGCTCTTTTGAGAGTAGTGCTATGAAGAAACCAGACAAATCTCATTTACACAAAGCTGTTCATGAGTAGGTCCACAGACAGACAAGGCCTGTACAGGCAACTTTTTTCAGATGGAAACTGTGAGCCCGAGACCTGGAAGAACAGACTGTACTTACAATGCAGTGACTTGTGCTTGTGACCCTTGAGTTCCATGGCTCCATGAGGATTTTCAGAAATGGCCGGTTTGAAGCTCCTTGAGGTACTTGCAGGGATCCCAGCAGGTGATCTCCAAAACAACAGAGCCTGTTGTCCAACATATCAGATTGTATACTGGGTAAAACAAGGGAATCAGGATCATAGCCCTGATTTCTCCCCATGCAATACACAAGCTGTAGTAAAAACATTCCACCTCTTTGTCCCTGGTTCCATGCTATGCAATAAAGTGCAAAGCCTGTTACTTGGTGAACCCTAGCCATTAAGTTTTTGTCTCTCCTGGGGTATAAACATCAAACTGATGTTCCTCCCCTTCCTGACTGCTGTGATCATCCTTGAAAAACCACATAGGTGTTCGAAGTCATGTATGAAACACTGATATCTCACAGGTCCTGTGGGTTAAGCACCCCCTTCCCATTCCCATTGTAGTACGATATGTGAAGGAAAGCCAGACACATACCAATACAGAACCAGGAGTTACTGTATTACAATTTTTTATTTATCAGTATCAAATTACATAGCAAAGTAATGAATGCAGTGTCAGATCACCTCTTTGAATACTGTAAATACAAACAAAATCCACCATATTGCTTAATTATCCAAAGTAAATTAGAAGTTTAAAAATGTGCGTTTCAGAGATTCCGTTTGGCATATCCTGTCAATATATCCTGCATAAATATTTCTGTACCTCATTTTCACTATGTGTACCTTAATTAAATAAAGCCTCTAGAAAGCTCACATGGAAGAGATAGGATCTATCTGTACGTTTATGCTCATCATCAGTTCACATCTCTGCCCTGAAATCACTGAAAGTGCCCACCTGCTAGCCCACCTGACAGATGCATGTGACTGTACACAGAGTGGCCAGATCTTGCTCTTGCACAGTGCAGACCCAAAGCTACTGGCTTCAGTGCAAGACAACTGAATGCATGACATCAGCTTTCAATCAGGTCCTTAAACTACTGACAAAACAGCTACGCACGTTCATGGAATCTGGGCTGGATCTGATGGCCAGATCTTGTACACTCAAATAGGTAAGGAAATTCGTGGGACATTTGTACTGCTCTTTACACGAGTGTGACTCCACTATATAGGAAGAACAATTTCTAGTTTATAACATTAAGTGACAAATAAAGTCAGGTCTGTTGATTTCACTTAAGCTGAGCAGGGTTTGGCCACAGCTGGATACAGACTAGGTAAGTCAACAGAAGTATTTTAATGGTGTTAATCAGCAGTGTAATTTACATGGGACTTCCTTATAAACTGTGTAGATAGAACAATTTTTCCTGATGGGTGAAAGAGCAAGCCTCACTTAGCACTGTTTCCAAAAGTTAAGACTACTGAGACATTGTAGTAGTATGAAAACACCATAGAAATACATATTTTGTTTAGAATACAATGAACAGAAGTACAGAAGCGTTGATGCAGGTAATCGGAAAGGTGAAGGAAAGGGAAGGAGGAAAAATTTAGGCAGCCATCCCATGGCAACATGGGAGTTACTCTTGATCCCTCCAGTTCACCAGTATCAGTGGAAGTCAGGCTTCTCTGGGAAGGTGCAGCCTGAACGCTTGATAATTACGCTGGCCGCATAATGTCCAGCCCGGATGCACTCGGTCACTGGCCGGTCGTAGACGAGCTGCGAGAGAAAGCCTGTGGAAGAGAGTGGGGGAGGGAGACAAGGAAGAAAAGGGTGATTAGGTTTTTTGAGTGTGTCAGTTTGTCACAGGGCAAACCGCTGGCCTAACTGTATGTACACAGGTAGGCTGGCTAGTTTAAATTCAGTACTGTGCTTGAGTATTGCTGAGTTGGAGTGCTGCTGCTGTTCTTTCTACCTGAAGTCTCCATTTGGTAGCTTCAAATAAAGACCATCAACACTGATCTTTACTAGTGCCCTCAAACTGATTTTACCAGAGTACTTGCTCTCTTCTTTTCCAGAGAGAATCCCCAATTCCTCAAATACCATTTCAGAAACAAAGAACCAGTCTTCCCTGCTAAAGAGTGCTCCTGTTCATACAGGCTAAAGCCACAGACCCACACCACTGTCACTCTGCAAGCTTTTCTCAAAAAAAGGAGAAAGGCACCTAACAAATAAACATGATCTATATTCACAGTGACAGGTGTTCACAACAAAACAAAGGTGAGAAATTTTTACCTGATGAGGGAAGTTAGAAGACATTTGTTGCCCTTGATTAGAGGGAATTTAACCTAAGACTAAGAAACAGTGCGTACCTCTTAGCATGTTCAGATACCAAGGTAAAGAGCAAACCATATGCACAACCAAGCACCTCGCAGAACTGGGGCACTTGGTTTACTGCCTTAACTCCCAAAGCCCTAGCATGAGGGGCTTAGAAAACCAGAAATCCCTGGGAGCTGAGTGTTTTGAAAACCAGACCACCTCTTTAAATGAATATAAGCAGAGAGCCCTAAAAAGGAAATTATTCATAGGTACTTGGAAAAGTTAAGTACAAGTGGCACCAGAAGTTTTATGGCTTGAATCGCTCATTTGTGAAACATTTTGTCTTGGCTGAACCTATTGTAATTGAAAGCATGACAGAAATTCTGGCAGTGGTGAAATATCTTTTTTAAATTTGGAAGTTTTCAAGATGTGAAAAGTAAACGTAATATCTTATAATTTAAAACTCAACTCTGACATACATTTCTGATGTATGACAAATTTTGATTCAAAGATTATGTGTTTTGCTAGCTTGCTTTCATGTAAAACATGGAAAATAAGGTTAGATTAACGAAGGATAATACTGGTAAGCAAGAGACCCCATTTTCATGAATTACCACGATCTGTTTTGGCTTCTCAGTCATGACTGATAGTGAGAAGAGGCCTAGTGGATGTCCAGTTTTCTTTGAACTGCAATGAATGTGAGAAGAGTTTGAAACTACTAAATACATAAATCAAATACTTTTCATTGGAGTTGGGAAGGCAAAGATATCAGGCATTTTAGCTGACAACTATGAGAAAACTTATACGTTTCTGACATCAATACTCTTCTAAAGAACTACATATTAGCTGGAATTCCATAGCTATTGACTGACACTAGCTGAGCAAAAACGACTGCTTAAGCAACAAAAGTGAAATCCATAAGCACTAGTGGAGACAAGAGGAGTTTTCAGTCTACAAAGATGAGAATCTGTAACTGGAGGAAATTGTGCTCTGAGTGCTCTCGCCGGTGGCAGTCAGGGGATGACAGACAACACAACTGTGGCAGAATGGTCCAGCTGTAAGAGTTGGGTAACAGTTGAGAAATTCAAACAGCATGCCTGGCAGAAATCAGGCCATTTCTGAATAACAAGACGAAAATGGTCTGCTCTCCATTAAATTAACATGCATTCTTGGGAGAAACTTTCTTGGATAAGTGGAGAATGTCAATCATTAAATTCAAACTGCCTGGGAGGCAGAAGCTTGCCAGTGTGCTTCTGGGTGGTTAAAATTTGAAAGCAAGTTGCAACTGTATGCAAAACGAGGCTGTTAAGAGAGTCCACTTCTGACTTGGTAAGTATTGAAGATGCACTGGGCAGGCCTCCACAGGCAAATGGGAGGCTAGATTTTGTGCAGATGATGGATTCAGAGACGAGTTTGTACAAGAAAGAACAACTCTCCCCTATGTTTACGATCAAGGCATCAGACATATGAAGATGAGAAAAATCCAGGGAGCAAAGAACCATAAAACATGAATTATTTTTTCAATACTGACTAGACTATCTGAGACTGTCATCACCTCCCAGGCTCGCTGCAGTTTCAAGCTAGTATGTAGCTTTTGTCTTCAGTGAGTTACTTCTTATTTATTCTGATCTAAGGGCAAGCAGAGTTGGGTGAAAAAAACCACCCTGTTCTAATTGGGGATAGAAATGAGAGATCTCTGTGATTTCAGAGTGGTGGAGAAATGACATTAAGTACAGCTGTCACATAAGAGATACGCAGAAACTGCAGTGGGGAGTTTGCCCTCAAACCATTCGCTTGTCTGTTGAGTTTCTCTTAAAAGGTGTGTGTTTCATAGATGAAATATAAATAGCAGTATCTGACACAATATCACATCGAATAACAACACAAACACACCTATCACAAACAGAATGACATCACATACTAAGACTAGGCAGTTGGCAAAACAGACCCCAAGGGAACACCAGAAAGCACTGTTGTTTGAGCAGAGAAACAGAGCTCTATTGGGTTGGCTGTCTTAGCTGAAGATTTTATTTTTTTTTTCTTAATGTAGAAAAAAGCAACATGGTCAGAATATAATTCAGTTTGCCTCCTCCAGTGTACAAGGTACTGTGATGCAAACCCCATGAGTCATACTCTCAAGGCACAGATTCAGATCTTTGAGTTCCAGCTGAAGAAGTTACTGCCCCATCTGTTTTTCACCATCCTTCTTTGCTGCTTGTATAACCTGATACTCTGTCAAAATGAGCCAGATGCAACAGTAAGCTGTTGAATAGTAGGTCTTTGCTAACCCAGCTAAATTAAACTGAAAAGGGTTAGTGAGTACTCAAACAGCTTTACCAGCAAGCAGGGCAGTGGAGGGAAGATGATAAGCAGTAATCTCTTTAAGGTGCCATGACTGGAAATGCAAGAAGATAAGTGAACACAGCTTCAGACTTATGTCACACTCCTCCTACAATTTCACAGACAGAAAGGGCAGCACTGATCTCTGATCCTGTATCACAGGCATGGGATCACAGAACTAGATCACCCCAGCACATACTCATGTAGCTCACCAACTATTGCAACTTCTGTCATGGCCTGAACTAGCTCCTGGCTACCACTGAAATGGAGTGCAGAAAGCAGTAGTGTATTTTGGCTGCACAGGACAAGCTCACTTTGAGTATTTTACCAAAACAACTTCAGACATCATTGTCTACCATCTTCTAATCGCAACTATTCAGCACTAGCATTTCTACACTGCTGAAGCTGTGGATGGTGTTCCATGCATTGTGTGTCACTCTCTTCACACTAGAACACAAAGGCAAGACCAAAACTCAAGGCTTTCCCACTTGTCTGCCTCCTCCCCTGGCATCCAAGCTGGTTATTGTTTATGGAGTAAGAGAAACGGCAGTTGCAGGATGTCTTGTAGGCCACCTTGCTGTGATTAGCCAGCTTGATAAGCTTACAGACCAGTCTGGGATGCCTTTTCTCCCTCACAGCTGTGGACAGCAAAGTAGCCAACTCATACCTAGTCATGATAACAACTTATTTGGAACTGTGCCCAATATTCCACTACTTCAGTATCTTCCTGGAAAGCAAAGGCAACTTTGTTTCAAAAGGTTCTTTAACCTTACAGTGATACAAAAGGTATTTGCTTTCCTAGAAGACAGAAGTGATTATAACACACCAATAGCTATTTTTGACCCATAATTATTTGTTTTCTTCTGTGAAAAGTGTGCCTGAAATAACTGAGAGTGAACCTTTATTATCTCTAGCTTCCTTACTATTTACGCCCAAAGACAATGTTTATAATTGTTAGGTCTGCAAACAGAATGAGGGAAGGAAAAGTCAAGCTGATTTCTTCCTTTTTGTGCACCACCAACTGGCAAGTTCTGTAAGCCAAGTGCCCGAAGTGGTGCTTGAACCTCAAAATCCACATTCAGAACAAGGCCCTCACCGAAACCAGCTCAAGTCTCTTTGGGGATGTCAATATAAGTCTGAAAGACACACTAAGGCAGTCCACTGACTGACACAAAAAGTGCTGTCTTTACTTTGTGACTTCTAAGAGCTGAGTAGCACTTAAAAATGATTAAAGGAGAACCAAGTTCACGTTCTTGTGGCCAGCAAAATAGACATTTCAGAGGCAATTTCAATGAAATTGGTGATTTCTTTGAAAGTTTTGTTTCCAGATTATCAGCGCTAATTCTAGGTGAACACCTAGTGCTAGTGCAGTTGGAAAGAAATGTGGAAGTCCAATAGCAAAGATTTAAAAACAGTTCTGATCTGCTTCAGTAATGGTTTAACAACACTTAAAAACAGCTCATATTGAAGCCAAATGTTTCATTTCAAATTGTGCACTTGACAATTAATTTTAATGACTGTTAATTACTAATGCTGGCTGGAAATTCGTTTATAGCCTCTGACACCCAGCTCCCCCACTACTTGTCTTTCTGCAGTTCCTCTCATGCTTTCAACCTCTATAAAATGCCCAAGGCAAAACTAATGTATCTTTTTAAATGCAAGAGAGAAAAGCAGAAGAAAAAGCAATTATCCAATGCATTAATGCTAAACAATTACAAACTGACCCTGAGTTAGAGCCCCTCAAAATCTTTTTGCTATGTGATCTTCCCAGACAGTCTTCCTCTTCCAGCTGAACCCTGGAGTACCTAATAGAATTCATGTTAGCCAGGCCACTCACCACCAAAATTGCCCCAAGCACAGAAAGGGTGACGAACAGCTGAGCTTTTTTTATTTGTATTTAAAGTTTCTACAGCTTAATTTGTGACCTGCCTTTTTAAAATGGTGTTATTCCACCACGGGAGACAGTTGCAAGCACCTTCTCCTGCACATTCTTACACAGCATTTATCACTGTTGCTTGAACGCTCATCTATTTTCATGTGACCCCAGTAGCTCGCCAGGCCAGCAGTGTGGGAAGATGCAGTTTTCAAGAAGCATTACTCTAGCAATTTAAAGCCTTGTAGCTGATATGACTGAGGCTTTTTTGGATGTCTTTTAGTGCTGTTGGAGTGTTTTAATGTTGTGGTAGCATGAGTCCGGTCAGTTGTAATCAGGTGGTTTGCAACACTGGTGCCAAGAGCTAGCTGGCCAACCTAGATTTTGTAAAAGATGTTGGCATTAGATGATTCTGCAATATAGTTGCTGAACATCAACGTACGTCAACATGCTGATATTTCTCCTTTTTTAATTTTGTGGCAGATGGTGGATATTACAGCCAAGAACTGTGGTAAGCCAGAGGCCCTGCCCATTGCTATCAAACTGAATGTTGGCTATTCTAAGTGGAAACGTTTTTGATCAAGGGTGGGTTTTGGCTTCTGTTTTCATGTATTTTGGCACTGTGGTCTGACACATTAGACTTACAGTATATAAGACAAATTAAATATAAGTGTCTTCAAATACACTATACTTCTTTCAACCTTCACACACCTTAGCCCTTTCTCTCTTAAAATATAGCATAAGGATTATTCCACACATGAGCGTATATGTTATTAACTGCAAATGTCTATGTGCACAAAGAAGCATCTTTCTCTTTTAAAATGAAACGGTTCTGTGCTTCTATGGAACTGTAGTGCCAGGCTAATTACAAGTGAGGGAAAAAAGATTACCAACCCTTTCAGACAAACAGTCATTTAAGATGTGTATCTAACAAGTGGCAACCTTCAAATCTGACTCTCACTGAAAAGAACATTAGAAAACCCTTCCTGACTATACCACTGAGGAAAGTTTTAATAAAACCTAATTAAACTACAAAAATCTCAAGTGGTTAACTGATTTTAGGGGCTAAATTTCTGGCAATTCTAATTATCCTCTTGTGGCTTCACTTAGTGTTTCGCAACCATGACAGATGACAATGAAAAACTGCAGTTAAATTCATCCTCCCTGACACCATACTAAGCACTAGCTTCTCCCTCTCCAAGTAAAATCAATACCATGTTTGAGTAAACACGTTTACAGCTTTATTAGGATGTCTCGCTTGTTCTGTAACAGCTACTTGAAGCTGTGGTAACAAATCGACTCAACTCAGTTAAAGCTAGAGAGCTGAGTAAGAGGCTCATCGATAAGGTTGTTATAAAAATAAACTGCAGGAGATCAGAAAGCTGGAAAAAAAGGCCTGGCAAATGTCAATATCCTCACTTCCAGAGAATGACAAAACCATGAGATCATGAATAAAGTGTTTGGAAGTCTATATTTACTTTATTTATAAAATGGTCACGTGCAAATGCATTTCGCTGTTTATGTACAACCCTCTAACACAATCTTGGTTTTTATTCACCAGCATGAATACTAAACCAAGCATGCTTTCACGAAAAGCAGTTAATATTGGTGTTGCTGTCCCTATCCCTCTTGTTTTCTTTATTTTTACAGACACATTTCGGATGCACTGAATTTCTGTAGGGATCTTTTTGACATGTGTACGTACGTCCTTAGTCCGAGGTTATAGAGTCATTTATGGACACATGCAAATAACACAACTTTGCATGTACTAGACAACTATGAATAAGTGAAAGGAGTGTTTTCAGTTTAGCAGCCTTTCCCTGGAATGGAGAGGAGTTGCTGAATTTACAAAGAAAAAAGAGTTAAGACTCTAATGCTTTAAAGCGTTACATGTGGAAAATATCCATGAAAGATTCCTTCAAAAATGTGACAATAAAAACAAAACAACAGCAATGAAATAAAACTCCACTACATCCTTGTTATTCCATTAGGAATGAGTTACTCAATGCTGAGTAACTTTATTGCATTGCACATATGATTACCACTGTTTGGACCTACTGGGCCAGCTCATTGCAGCTCATCAAATAAAGTGTCATCGTAATTCCCAAGGCCTGTGTAGATGCTTGAACCCATCAGAGACCCCCTCTAAAGAGAACTAGCAATCTGTTTCCCTGATGCCTTTGTGCAGGTAGGAACAGTGGCTGTAATTCTACAGTGGTTTGGGCCTGAAGGCTGGGCAATGCATGGAGAAAACTCGGATCCTGACTTGAAGCCTTCTGAGATTGATGGGAGTTCTCCTGTCACTGGCCTATGCCTTGACTGAGTACTTTTGAGGGGGAACAGCTCAAAGCTGGAGGAGAGGCTTAAGTGTTTTATACTGTGACACTCTCCACATTAATCATCCTCAGTGGACTCTATTTATAACCCGTTGCATATCACCTCTATTAAACTCCCCAGCACATTTTATTGTTCTAGAAAATGATCATCAGTCTACAATATGCTCCAAGAAAGATGTGAAGGAGGAAACTGTTAAAGTTGTAACTTCTGATGGCTTGGTATTAATTTTCACTTTTAAGTTGACATGATGAACTTTGGGAAATTCTCTTTTGGATCAGAATCTGGTGGCTTTCGGCTTGTCTCCAACAGCCAGGATTGGGGGAAAACATTTGATTAAAAAAATCCCCAAACCTCCAAGCTTACAAGGAATACTCAAGGTACTGTACCTATCTGAAAAAAGTACTTTCCAGGCTGATATTTTTTGTTTGTTTTTCCTGAAACCATTTCCTAGAAAGCTTCCTAGAATTATTCCTCAATAGCTAAAAAGCTGCTTAGACATTTTTGAGATAGCAGAATGAAATAAGCTTTCTTTTATTAGTACCTTAGGAAATTTTCTGAGCCTCAAAACAGATCTGTTGTATTGACATTAAATGGTGCAGATTACTACACCTACTGCTTGGGATAAGAGGAAGAGAATTTCATTAATTTAATGTAGAAATAATGAAGTTCTAAGCATAAAAATATGTAATACTATGTACTATCCTCTATTCAGTTCTTAACATGTTATTCAAGAACAAGAAAGGCCACGTGAATGTAACTTCATAGCTGAGATTCACATACACAAAAGCTGTATTTGAAGTTGTTTTTGCAAAACAAGGATCTCTCAGGAAGGTTTTGTTTGCAGGTATAGATCCACACAATCAAGCCAGCAGTATGCAAAAAGAATCAAAAAACCACACTTAATGCAGTGGGAATATAGTAGCTAGAAAGCCTATGAATTTGTTGACTTTTGTGGGCTGAAATAGCCTATACCTTAGCATTATATTTGTAATGCTTGTATTCTAATACAGTGGGATTTAATTTTTTTTCTTCCTATTTAAATACCTGTTACAGTCCTGGCCTGATACTAATCATGTACTGATCGCTAATAACAGGAATAAAACCTTTACGTAGAGTTGGAGATCAGTGTCAAAACAACCTGCAAGCATTGCTACTACCACTGCTTTCAACTAGGACCATGTTTTTCTTTCTATTTCTTTTTTGTTGTAACCTGGCCATCTTCCCACTTCAAGTGTGAGCCCCTTTCAGTGTGGGGGAAGTGTAGGAATTACGGAGACATTACCATCCTGTTGTGTAATGAAGATGGCTGCAGGTGAGTGAGGATCCAGCTAGCTAATCAGAGATTCATGGTTGGAAAAGACCTCTATGATTATCAAGTACAACTGTCAACAACTACCATGACCACTAAACCACGTCCCAGGGTGCCTGAGAAGGACCTTTATAGTCATCGTGCCCATCTCCACAGTACCACACCGAATCATATTCCCCATGAAGGAGATAACATGTTTCAGTGTATGTTTTTATTTCATTGTGTGTTGTTGTATCTCCTGTGAATATACCATCAGCTCGATCTGACACATTGTTTCTTAGGGGACTATATCCTGCCCTGATTCCCAGGGGAATGTTCTTGATGATCCAATCTGACTAGTGCCTCTGTCTCTACTCAGAATACATTAAAATAACACAAAAATGTTACCAACAGTCTGTAAGCAAGGTAATAACAACTCATTAAAGTAATTTCTAACCTTCACATGATCATTTTCTTTATCATTACATGATTTTCTAACACATGACTCATTAACATAAAATGAAATGTTATGAGGATAGGGATAGCAGGCATGAAAAAGTATTTTAAACAGTGGTGATTTGCTTTGAGGCATTAAATCAATTTGTAGCTGTCCCATAGCTATTCCAGCAAAAACTGGAACTTTATAATTGGTTTTGAAAATCTATTTTTAACACAGTACCTTTGTTTTCTTAAAATGCACACAACCTATTCAACATTTATTTTTCACAACACCTGTCCAGAATGTCACTGAATTTATGGTGAGGTAAATTAGCCCTTTTTAAAACACAATTTTGCAAAATATTAATCCTCCTGCTCTGTACTGAGGCTCCTACAACACTGACATTGTCACTGACAGGAAAAGAGACACACAGCAGCTAGAAGGATCAGGTCCTGGTTCAGCCTAATTAGAAACTTCTGAGGGTTTTTAATTCCATACACTGATCCTTTTAAATGGATATCTCACTTCAACATGTTATTTTAAAAAATGACAGCAAGTATTTTTTGTCTTGTATTAATTCTACTGTTTTTCTAGATTTAAAGGCAAGGTAAAAACATGAGTTACCGTATTTAAGTGGCTATATCTCGATAAAAAATACATATGCCATAAAATTAAGATGAACAGTTGGAAACCAAGAGAAAGGTACCAATTAAAACAAAACAATTAAACCAGACTGGATCACAATTAAAGTATACTTGGACAACATGTTTAAGCATACCGCCAGCACCGAAGAGTGTATTATTTCCAAATACAGAATTCTGAGTGGAAATTGTAAAAAAATGAAGTAGGGAATTAAAAAGAAGTAATATACCATGTTTTTCCTCAGTGATATCTGTTTTTATGTCTTTGTTTAAGTAGCTGCAATCCAAACTGTGGCAAATTTCTAAATTGTGCCAGTACTAATGCTGAAATCACTACCGACTGACTACACTATTGATCAGAATAATGGTTTGCCTCTAGCTGAGACTGAGAAAAATCAACTAGGAACATATAATCTGGTAATTTTCTAGTTTGTAGAAGGTCAGTTACAGAGGTAATGTGGCCATCTAATAGCTTAGGTTTAGATGTGATGTTTATCTGAGAGAGTTACAAATGCCATCAGAACATGCAGACGGTAAGTCATAAATATGTTGACAAGTTATCCCCCAGCAAGCAAAGATTGATGCCCTATCTGCAGCTCAGCTATTATACTTGTATGCTGTTTATAAAACAGGAGTATTAAAGATGGGCAAAATGGGCTGTCAGTCAAAATGCTGATGACATTAAGAAGGTATTTTTATTTCAAAGCTTCATATCTCATCAGCCATGATCTCAGTAACAACAGGATTTCTCAGAGGCAATTAGCCACCCATGTTGTATAAATGAAGACTAAGTGCTGATTTCTGTTATATATCTTTACTTCAGAGAAAAGACAGAACAATACAAAGCAATATCCTCTTGTCTCTTTGCTCATGAAGATAAATCTTGTAGAAAAAAATCACCTGTAACAAGTTACATGCATATACATACTTAATTGATATCACAAAAAAAAAATACCCCTCACTCCTGGCTGGCAAATAAAATTGTATCTCAAAGCTCTGGTGTTATTAGAAGGCAGTACTTCACAGCAGTGATATTTTTATCCACTGTATTTCTCTCTATCAAATGTGATTAAAAAATGATGACAACTTCCCTAGGCACCTTAAACAACTATAAAAACCTTATACAAATTAAAGACCACTGTAAGTGGATTAAGTAGCTTCTGATATTACACTCCTGCTGTTCGGTAAAGAACTGTTCCTAGTTCCTTGAACTCCTAATTCAACAAACCTAGAATGTTTTAGGGGTGGTGGTGAGTACTGAAGGAGGGCAGCTCTTACAATAGAGATTCATACAGAGATGAAATTACAACAAATAAAAGGGCTATTTCATTTCTCTGCACTGTTTTTTACTGAAAACAAACACTTCCACAGTCTTAAAGAGCCCTATAAATCCATTAAGGGACTTTCTTTTTAATATAGTCACAAGCTCACTTTAATTTAGCATGCTGGCAAGCTATTCAAATCACCTCTCTCTGCTGAAGGCGTTAGGAGATCTTCATGGCATGTTTAGCACTCCTGGTACAGCCTCACAGCGACTACCCGTAAGAACTTTCACACGTGCACATGCCTCCATCCACACAACATCTCCACGTGAAATACATCAGAGATGTTTTAGACAAAGTCATGAGTACAGTCTATCTTTGTCCTTTATCAGATTTATTATGAGAAGATGGAATTCCTGTCGTATAAGCTTCATTTTTTAATTCAGTCAGCTTCTACTCTTTAGCCACCAGCACTGCCCTCTGAAGATGACTGAGGCTGGATTTTCAGAGGAGCAGGAAATAGCACCTGGGAACTTAATTCCTACAGGACTAGAATTCTTACGACCGTTGCAGAAGTTAGGTTGGAAGGGACGCTAATAGGTCACTTGCTGCAGCCCCTGGCTTAAAGTGGGGCCAACCCAGATCATGTTAAAACCCACTTAAATGATTTTTTATTTTAAAGGTCCTTGGATTCATTTGATAAATGAAGGATTCTGTAGAACAACAGCATAAAAATTTTTATCCTGGATTCAATTATGTTTCCATTTTTATCAGTAGTACACTTGTTTAAATCCACTGGCTTCAGTCAAGGTATTCCAAAGTTACACTGGTGTGTCTGGAAAACAGAACCAGGCCTTTTCTAAAAAAGGTTTCTGAATCAAACTTTTTCTAGTAGAGAAGTAATGATGAGCAACTATTGGTTCTTTGCAAACCAGTACTTATATTTCTTGTGCTGTGTTTTTTATAAACATACATATATGTATAATATATTCGGACAATGTTTCACATTCAGGATAATATTTTAAGATTTCAGTCATGTATGACTGTACCAAATATTACTTAGCTCTGAAATCAAAGCTGGATGTCAATCTATAGAACATAATTTGCATTTACCTCATGAAACCAGACTAAAATTTGAACGATGTGATGATGTTTAGGCAAACTCTTTGGAGTCCAAGATCTTTAATTTGTAGACGCATTTAGACTAAGATGGAAAAATAACGTTTAGAATTAAGCTCTATATTAAAGATGAGAGAATGGCTTTATGAGTCAGTTTGCCAACAGAAACAAAAGGAGAGGAGTATCTCCACTAAGCCTGTGGTCTCGAAAGAAAAGATAAGGCACACTCACGCAACGACACATAAAAAGGATGACAATTCCTCTTTTGTTGCTGTCCCTGTCTTCCATCAGAGTAGTTCTCTGATAGCTTAGACAGTAGCTGGCCATCTCATAAGACTCATGCTAGGTTTCATGAAAGAGAGAGAGAGAGAGAGAGAGAAAACTGCTTACTCTGTAAGCACGTGCACCAAAAAAATTCTGCATGTAGCTCTCAAGCTGTATCGAGCAGCTTCACAGAATTCCTCAGTACGTGAAAGCTGCCAACGTGATGTTTAAGTTGACAGGTGGTTTGAGCCACTGACCTTGGCTTTGATGCCGACAGAGGCGAATTGCTATCAGCTCATCTTTGGCACTGTACAATGCTTAATGAAGAGCTCCTTCTATCCTGGGATTTCTTTTCCTTGAGAATGGTGTAACATCTTTACAGCATGGTGATAAGTAACATACGCTTGCTGTGATCATTTTGTCACTGATGATTTGTGGTTACATTTCATACTCTAGTACTTTTCAGCAGTATACAACTAAATCATAGTAGATTACTAAGTCAATATATTTGTATTGACAGAACCTGAAGAAACATTCATTTTACACCTCCTCCTATTGATTTATTAGGAATTCTCTAGCCAGTTCCACTGAGTAGACAGATTCTAGGGGAAAGATTTTGCAGGGAATAATGGCAAAAATAGTTATGGTGCCAGTGACAAAAGGGTGTCCAAACAGAAGGTAGATCTACTCTGGCTGAAGAGAGCTGGGTGGCATAAAGGAAAGCATAAGATGATAAAACTGTCTGTATTTCAATTTACTTATTGCCGTTAAATATGCTTTGATTATTATTATTACAAAAGTTCAAACTGGGGCTGACTAGTAGTGAATTCAATGAGTAATAAAATGTTCCCCAAACTCTACAAACTAAGGCTGTAATTCCATTAAGAGGACTCTGGTGACGTAAGCCATGCCAGCAAAGCTCACGTGATTTGTCGATGTCATCAGAACCCAGAGATGGAATTGCAACTTTAATTTAGGGGTATTTTAAGGATTTATAACTGAAAATCTGTGGTACCCTCGAAATCCACAAGAGGTGCTGAGATGCTACAAAGAAAATAATTATCGCTTAAGCTTCTAAAAGGTAGCAGTGTTGCTGGACAGCAATACAGGCAGAACTCTTAGTATTGTTGTTTAGAGAAGTGGTTTTAGCATAAAGATACCTGCAGGAATTTTAAAACTTGGTTTCTCATTCATGCATTGCACCAGCCTGAGTGGCAGATGACTTGGTGCCTGTAGTAAGTGACAAGACATACAGAGATCTTCCTGATGCCAGCTTCATAAAATCACATTTCAACTGAAGAATGCAGTTGTTTCTTGTTGCTAGCCACTGCAGTGAGCTAGCTTTCTTTGGAGGCCAGCAGCTTCACATTAGAAATGCTGAACTCATGAATTGACTCACAGTTACAAGTGCCCAGAAACTTGGTGCCTTTAAACTTTTTAATGACTCTAAGGTTTCAATGCCTTCAGTAGTTAGGTTCTAGAAAAAAACCAAACAATAACAGATTTCTTATTTTCCACTTTCAGATGGTGAAACACTTGAGGAGTGACTTGCCAAGCTGGTGTAATTATCAAGAAAGGATTTCCCTAGTGAGTTATACCTCTGTAAGAGAGTGCCTCCATGAAAGACCTTTCAAAATATGATTGAGTCTAACAAACCTGATCCCCTAATGTAAATCCTGCTTGATAGGGTTAGTTCTCATTATATCCCACATTCCTTTTTCAGCCAAGACATTTGCTCCAACAAAACCTCTGTTCAGTCTTCCTAGTATACTGGTTCCAGAGAAGTATGGGAAGCTTTGCCATGGGAGTCTATTTCTCTGCTGTTTGAACAAAGGAACTACATTTCCAGGAGAGTATATTATAACACTGAGTGTATTTTTTAGTTAAGGGATGAATTTTGAAACATTTTACTACAAGGGCACTAAAATAAAAACATTACATGTACTGTTGCCTAGGTACTAATGACTTGATAAAAACCTCAAAGAAAGACTAGAAAAATGCTGAAGAGAATATATCCTTCCCATTATAAAAATTCTATCAAGACAATAACACTGCATCTGGCTCAGTGGTAAAATCAACAGAAGATACATATGTTGAGCAGTATTACCAACATTACTGCAAAGGGCTTTCTGGGAAGAAGACAATAAAGAACTTTTCCTGTTGCAAATATGTACTTTGAAAACACATGAGAAGTGCAATATAGATAAAATACAGACATTTCCCCCCAGTGAACCACAGACCAAATCAAAGTCCAGTATCCTATTTCCTACATATGGGAAGGAAAATGAAATGACTCTGTGAAGAAGGAGACCACAGTATATAAGACTAGAATTAGCTTTGTATCTAGATTGGTACGACTCCCAAATCTCCCACCTGGACCCAACGCAGAAAAATCTCATCTCTAAGGAGAATAAATGACTAGCGTATTATTTATGGGGTGACAGAAAACTATGATATCTCAGAAGTTGATGGGTGAAGTATGGATACTCCAAAGTTCATGTTGCTCTGATTCACAGCAGAAAGAAATACGGTGCAAGAAGAAGCTAAGCTCACAGAGTGATACTCAGGTAAGTGTCTAACTTCAACGAGAGTTCAGACAGACTTGCAGCAACTGAGCCAGCTTCCACTACAGAAGGAAAACCAGCTGTGGTCCTTCTTCTCCCTATTATGGAGGGAGAACTGTACAATGCTATGCTACCAATGGACTGCATTGCACTTGTGCTCCATAAAAAAAGCATCTGATGCCTCAGTGCTATTTGTAGAGGGACTGAGGAAAATAATATATGCACGTCCATCAACGGTGATACAGGAGCTTTGTTAGGACTACCTCGAATGCACTGAAGCTTGCTGTATCCACACACATTAACTCTGCAGACTTAGAATGACAAAGGGGAGTTTAACTTTTCCTTCCTTCCTTCCTGCTTCCCTTCTTTCCATATTCAACATCATTTTTCTCCATGGAGAAAGGAATCTCACAACTGATCCAAGACCAGCCTGACAGGATGGGCCTGAACTC
>NW_008591143.1:0-14511 GCF_000691845.1 Merops nubicus
TGCTTCAACAAGGCCCCCCTTGTTAGTCTCCTTCCTTACCAGTTCCATTTGGGAAGAAGCATCAGACATCTCAGGGGCTTTCTCTGTAGAAACACTGGATTTAACTATGAGTAAAATGCCTGTCATCCTGTCAAAGACCTAGAGCTGGTCTTCTGGGCTGTGGGCCTACCAAGCAGGGTGCATGGCCCTTCTCACATGCCCTTGTGTCCAAAATGCTGCATAGTCTCATTCTCTGTCTGCAAGCACAGGTTGCTGTAGCTCTGTACGGCCACTTAAATTTTCAGCAAGTGCTCCTGGCAGGGCTCTGCTCCTCCTTGACTGTCCATGCCTTAAAGAACTGCCCCTGTACACCTTGGTCAAGCACCCACCCACAGAACTCACTGTCACTGCAGCTGCACGCCTTGAGACTGCATCTGCAATTCGATGCAAAGAGATGGTACCACAACAGTCTTCAAAGGACCTTCGTAACATTACAGGACTGCCTTATTTTGAGTTTCAAGGAATTTTACTCAATTCTTGTTTATTTATGTTGAAAGCAGAGGTATAAGAAGAGATTCTTTTAGAACTGGAAAACTAAGCAACTGGCAGCAAAGCAAAACCAGTTTCCTCAAATAATGCTAAATCCCAAGCAGTACAGCAAGACTGTTACCACGTCGTGCCAAAGGAAGCCTCAAATAGGTGCAAGTGTCATTTTCTGACAATACTAAGACCTAACAGATCTCCTTCTCGAAGCCTGGACATCCCCCCCCCACATGAGCCAAAACGTAAGGAAAAACTTCTTCATTGTTAAGGGTATTGGGTCTTTGTCAGTGGAAGCTCAGTTCCACAAAACTACATGCTCTCTCAGTAGGACTGTGTGCTGGAGAAATGCCTACAGTAAATGGCTCAGGGTCTTGATGTAATCTATCTTTGCTTGACTTGTGAGCATACGGTCAGGCCATAACAGTATTAGTAAGAATATATGACAGAAATAAAATAATATGATTTTATTCTAAGACAAATGAAAGGGTTGTATGGCAGAGAGGTTTCAAAACAAAGAGTTCATTTGATTTTGGAAAGCAATACATGTATTGCATTATATCACTATGGCAAGTGACTGCATTCACTACATTCACTTTACCAGTTAACAGTGTTGCAGAAGTTTGATATTCATAAGGCACAGGATGCTCAAATAATGCCAGACAAATCAAAAGGAACTTGAGGAAAATGATAATGATTTATTAACTTTATTAAAGTTTAACAGTAGCAATGTACATGCACATGGTTCTATCACCTTAAGAATAGCTGATTCTAGTGTGAAAACACCTAGAACAAGCAAAGAGTTGTTTAGAAGTCTTTCTGCGCATCAGCAGACTCAGATCATCCAATAAAGACAGCAATTTCTAGCACCTAGCCAATGTATTACTGGAAGTAGGATTGCTCCACAGAATTTCGGTACTCTCTGTCAAGTAAAATGATCTTATTTTTCCCTAAACCATTTGTAATTTTAAATTATTTTTTCAGCATGTCCATACAAATTTATATGAACAATATGAACATTTACAAGATTTCACAATCAAGTGTAGTTCAAGCAGGTTAAGGTTGTGGGGGCTTTTTTTTTCTGCTTCTTTCCCAAAAAATTCCAGCCATGTAAAAATGGGACCATAGCACAACTGTAGTGATATTTCATGTCAAAGAAAGATAAACGTGCTCCACTGTCAGTCAGTCTATAAGTGCTTTACTGGATGACGTAAAGTTTAAGGACACCTATAACACTAAGTATGTGCCTACATGTTTAGCTGTGTAGTGTCTGTATTGAGGAACAATAATTTGCATCAACAGTTTTGCTGCAATGGCTTGATCTGCCCTAAAAATTACAGAAGTATGTGCTCGTCCTGCTGTCTTCTGTCATTATGTCACCAGAGCAAGATAAGCAGGATTTGTGGGATGACACACTGAGCAAATCTAATATGCTATCAAAGCATGTATTCAGGACATGTTTATTTGGGATTTGTTTCAAGCCCACCTCTCTATAAATGTTCTCTTCCTTAACAGATTTTTATCCGATCCATTTGAAGTTAAACATCAAGGCCACATTAGAAGATAATGCCGTGCCAAAAGATACTGGTGAAACTGAAATAGTAAGTTATTCAAGAATTTTCTATCTTTAAATTCCTACTATATTTTCACCAAAGGAAGTAACAGAGAAAAAAAAAATCTAAGGGGGAAAAAAAAATTCAAGAAGCATGTGAAAAGAAGTTCTTAGTTTATGCTATGCACCATAAAGTAGATGAGCAAGGAATTTCTGGTTTTGTTTCAAACCACTTTTTACCTCAGTGTTTCTGGACAGCACTTTTACCTTCAGAAGGCAACTCACAATAACACTATATTTTCTGGTGCTGCCACATCAGATATCTGCGCAGGCCCTGCATGAGAGCACTTGAGTCACCGAGGAAAGTAGAGCAGCTGGGCACAGGGGAAATGATATAACGAGAGTTAGTACCTTTGGATTTGGTTTGTAGGGTTTTTTTTGTTATTTTATTTTATTTTATTTTAACATGCTTGTAAACACCTAGTAACGTAAAGTGTCATAATAATGTGAATAATAAAAGCAACAACAACAACATAACACCCCAAGGAGAGAGTGGGTTGTTTTCTGGCAATGTGCCAGTCAAGGCTAATACATACCTTGAGAAAATGGTCACTGACTGCTTTTGAAATACAACTGTTTGGGAAGAGAGGAGAAAGCAAGGAGTGGAAAAGAAAAAGGGGAATAAAAAAAAAAAAAAGAAAGAAAAATAAAAGGCTGACATGGGGACAAGAACAAGTGTCAGGGAGGAGGGAGGAAATATGGAGATATTTCCTCAGAATGTTCTCAGAAGTCTCATTCCAACTTTGCAGTGAATGAGAGCAACTTTGCCAAACCACGTGAGACATGAGTGAAACAGAAAAGTAATTGTAATACTTCATACCTTTCAGACACCTTTTTTTTTCAGCTAAAAGAGAACATGGAATGTTAAAGCTTTTCATGGTTATCGCAAATGTATATAACCCTTAGTTTTCACATAAAAGCCTTGCTGAAATTCTGGTATTTAAAATTTCTTGACATCGTATTGTAAACCATCAAAATGAAAGATCATGCTCTTAAATGTAATGAATCCAGCCAACGAAAATGAACAACAGGGAACTAAAGACCAGCCTTGTTTCTGACAGAAATTTCATAGAAATAGCTTTTCCGTGGTGTTCTGTTACTTGTGCATGGAAGTCACAGGTGGAATTCATCCATGAAAAATAATATTTCCTAGACATTTCTAATAATACGTGTATAAATATATAATATATAAATTAATATAATCTGCACTGCCTCTGCAATGTCAGTTCTGAAACAGCTGGTTTCCTTTTCTTTCAACTAGACATCAGAACTCTACTGGAGATATCCCGATTATAAAAGCTGATATGAACGATTTCTGCCTGTGATGTAAGATCAGGATAATAATCACATTCTGTACTTGTTTTGAAGATGTGAGAGGCTCCTTACAGGAAGGTAACTGTATCATTTTCATAGTGTTGATAGTGTTGATTATTGTTATCAGGAACAACAGATATTTAAAAGGCACGTTTAGCTTTTTCAGATATCAAAGACCACTTGAGAGAGGGTGTATGGATTGCAGATTATTATAATGGATTACAATATTTGAAAATAATTAGAAAATTGTTTCAAGGTGTCTGCTAGATATTAATGGAGTGCTTCATTGGTAGCATGTGTTTTTTTACAGTCCAAAAGAGTATTTTTGTGAGCCCTACTCTGTGTATGCATTGATGGATTCTTGATATGTAAACCAGACATCAAATTAATTATGGGCATGAGTGTGAATCTCAGAATTCCACTATGAATTAATTTAACCCTCTAGTTTTTCCCTCTTTTGCAGTACCTTTTCATAAAGGTGTTTCCAAAGGACAAAAAGCAAGAGGGGCAGCTGGTTTAAGAGGTACTTCTCTGTATTCACGGTCGATGTACCTGGTGAGAAGAAGAAGAATGGAGGTTTCTAAGAGTGACTTTAACACAAATAACATCAGGAGTGCTACAGTAGGACTCCTCCTGCTAAGCCTTGTCAGTCCTTTGCTACTTCTCTATCAGTCAGACAAAGACTGTGGTTCAATAAACAGGAGCAAAGTATCATCTGTGTGAAAAGACAGGCCCTCTGCAGCCTTTATGTAAAAGCTCAAGGCTGGCACATCTCCTCATGGGAGTCTAAACAAGGCAGAGACATGGCAAAGGACGGAATTGTTAGTTATCAGAAAGAATAACCTCTGGCTTCTCTTTCTACTCTCTTTAATTTTTTTTTTTTTTCTTTCTTTGTCTTTCCTTCCCATATACCATTCACTAAGTGTGCCTTCATGTGCTTTTTGCCTAGCTTCTCTTCCTGACTCACTTGCCTCTCTGTGCAGGGAGGTAGCCTGCACAATATCAGGCAACAGAAGCATTCAAAGAATGTCACAGTTTCACTTGCACAGAGGTTTTGACATTCTGAAGAAATGCTATTTTCATTTATGTAAATAGCATTAAAAACACCCAGAATATAACCTGTGACCAGAATATGTCTTCATTTAAATCTTGCTTTTTCGATTGTTCAGCTACTAGCTTTCAAAATATCTTTCTGAAGCAAAGCCCCAAATATTTTAAAAAAGGTTTTTTTCCCCCCTATAAAGCATGATTTGATTGCATCTCCATTTGTCATTCTGAATCTTTATAGTAAGTCAGTCTCAAACTCTTCTCTATGGATTTACATTATCTGTTTAGCCTTGTGACCAATTATGTTCTGTGAACAATATGTCATATCAATGCAAAGAAGTTCAGAAATTCTTATGTTTAGAAAAACATCTGCCTAAAACACTTATAGAATAATTAGGAATGCTTCAGTACAGGAAATTAAAAGATGAGTTCTCAGAACAGGATTAAATATACAGGATAGTCATTATTGGTGTCTATGTAAAGCCAGAGAACTTGGGGTTTGAGGAAAAAGACATGGAATAAAGGAAGATAATTATTACACATAGATTTCTTGGCACACAACTCTATTTTGTTCCTCCTTACTTATCTTATTTACACTATACTGGTAACCTTACCTTCTACTTTAATGCCAACACTGCATCTTATCTGACATTTTTAATAATATGACAACATTCCTCTTGTTCTGTCTTAAGGAAAGTCTGTGACTTCCAAACCATTCAGCTAAATGTCTGAAACGTAAGTGCAAGAAAAGCATCTTTAATTGCAATTCTATCAACACTGCCCCATCTGCTTACTCCCTGAAATCTTGACACCAACCTTGATCTTAGGATTTCACTATCACTTTTTTTTCATATGTGTAACTTTTGACAGAAGGTCTGTTACAGTGTCTAGTTTATTTAATTTTATTCCATACCTGGTCTCTCTGTGGTATCTTTCAGTTTATAAATTCTCAAAGTGCAGCATATGTAGGATGCCTCTTTCCACCTCCACCAGGCTGTTAAGACAGAAACGTTTCCACTTTTTCCCACCTACATCGTTAATTTAATAGGTATGCTCAGATCAGTCATGATTAATTTTCAGTATTTGTGCCCATTAATGTTTACCACACTGACTTCTCTCTTGACTTTTAATATCTTCTGACTCTCCTATAGTTTCTTCTTCTGTTATCCACACAAGACATTCTGTAAGAGCACCCCATTTCTTTGTGGAGCAAAACTCCTTCCAAGGTAGTAAACTTGCATCAACACAGATGTTGCTCATCATAGTGAGCAAGAGTTAGGCAGCAGACCTTCAGCACATTCACAAATGTCCTCTTCATGCTGGACAAGGCATACTTGTGTTTTTTGAAACTCTCATAGGATAGAGAAGTATTAATACTTCCAGACTGACTTAGGTATATTAGTTATAATTACATACGTATATATATACACAAATATTTTATTCTGGGATTAGTGTCCACCATAGGTGAGATGAATTATTTTCTACTGGTGTCTGTCTCTCACCATCCGCTAAAGAGAATCAAAAAAAAAATAACTCCTAGGCAGAGGAAGTTGGATAAGGTAAATCTTAACAGTGAATTTCCTTCCTTAGGAAAAGACTTTTTTTTTTTTTTTTTTTTTCCCCAACAATGTAATGCAGAGGATACAAAGCAAAAAGTTTATCTTCATAGAAAAATAATTTTTTTTAAAAAAGGAAGATTTAAAAGCAAGAAATATCCTTTACTAAGTCTAAAAAATATGTTTCACATCATTAAGCTACTGCAGTTACCATATTAAATCAACACGCTGAAAAGAAGGTTAATTTTCAAAGGGTAGATGTTAAATCCCGTTTAAAAAAATATGATCCTATCATATATCTTCAGACAGACACTGCAGACTGCAAGACTATATTTAAAAGATAAAAATAGATTAATTTACAGAATTAGAAAATAGAAGAAAAAAAAAAAGACAGAAACTAGACAGGACAGTCAGCTCTGGAGGAAAAAAAATGAAAATATGCATAGTATTTGTTTGGGAAAAAAAAGAGGCAAAACAGCAAATTCTCAATAAGAACTATTTAAATACAAATGCCAAAGTGCTACATAGCTCCAAAATAGAGACTATATTCCCTACGGAAGATAATAGTGTGGTTTTTTTTTTCCTAAATGTGTTCTGATAATCTGAAAACCAAGGAAAATAGCTTTAAAACTTCTATATATAATATAAAGGTGTAAGCTGTCCTTCTAGTTCTACTTCTTACTTGTAGCAATTTTATTAAATTACTATAGTAATCAGCTGAGACCCATTAAGTGTTAGCTTGACCTGCTTCTCAAGTATCCAAGCAGATGCAGTTGTAATGAAAACAGATGGAAGGTGTAAATGAGAAGATTCAATTAACATTTTTTCTCCTTCTCATATGAGTTTCAGAGAGAAACTCCCCCAGGACTGAAAGTGATCCCTTAATTTAAGAAATATCTTTTTTGTCTATTCAAAATAAAACATTTTAATGTCATTGAAAGCCCTTTGTTTCAACCTAGGAAACCGACCACTTCCAGGTTCATGATATGACTGGAAGAACAATGTAATGAATCTGAATCAAAAGTGTGCAATTGCTATATAAGCAAATAGGAGAGCCTTACGCATATTTAAGTGAGTTAAACAGCAGAAGATAATTTATACAAGAATTTGCTACAAAATTAGAAATTCATGTAATGTTTACATCATCAAACTTAACAAAACATAACATTCATGTATTAAGATGGTTGTAGACATGGTAGACCTTAACTTCGTTTGATGTTGTTTGGTAGAGCTCTGCTTTCAGTGAAACTACTCTAGCGGGTCAGTACAGTAGAGAGAAACATATATAACCTAGTTTTAATTAAATATTAGTCTAAAGAGGTTATGGCAGCTTAATTTAAATGCAGAAGCTGCCTAAGCTTCTGGTTTGTTATTGTTGCTGAATTAGACCGGTTTGCATCATAACATCCTTTTGCATAACTGCAGACTTTTAAGAGTGTTTTATAACCAAGTTATCTAACAAGCAAGTTTGTAAATAATAGCTTGCCAGTAGACTTAAAATAACATAATTACATGATACTGTAATACATTGTTTTAACAACATCCACATCTGTGAAGAAAACCATGAAAAGAAATAAAAAATTGCACCAACGCCTACATTCATCACACCTACATTTTAAATATGAAGTAGCAAGAATAATTTTAAAATATAAATCCATGTTCACTTATTAGTCACGAAAAGAGGCACTTTCAGAGACTTTAACTCTGCTAAGGTTGTACTGTTTTTCCTGTTTTGCATTACAGAAAAATGTCTAGTGTGAACTGAAACATCTAACCAGCAAGAGATTAAGAGAGCTGTCTCTCAATATGCATTGGACAGAGCAGATCGTCGGGAACACTCCCCACCTTAGAATACATTGTGACTTAATTTTGAGGATGAAAGGGCAATAACTGACTTCAAAACCCAAATGCAAATCAGTCAGTAAAAGAGAAAAGAAGCTGGTCTTTTATTTTTGAAATAATGCATTGGACAAAAAGAGAAATTGTCTCTATCTTTCTGGTTTTTTTTGTGATGATTGTTCCTATAAATTTCTTCTAGATCAATTTCTGGACTAAGTTTGAAAGCACAGTGAATAGATAGGTGGGTGCCTATTTCAAAAATCTTCTCATAATTTAAGTGTCAAGCTGCCTGATAACATCACAACTCAAATGGTTGCACACGTTCCCAGAAGTACTTGAGATGAGTGAAAAACCTTACTAGCAAAATCTTAGATGCTTTGGGAATTTATTTGTTGTCAAATTATAGATGGCAGCTGAAGAGACTAAAGTCCCAAATGGAGCCATAAAGATTCAAACTTTGCAGCTTCTACCCTAATACTATATCTGCTCAGTTCAGAATTTCTATAAAGCTTGAATTTGTTGTTTTTCCCAAGTGCTAACTCTGCAGACTCAAGCAGGTGTCTGAAAGTAAAGCTGAGCACTTAATATTTAGTACTTCTTAGTGATGTATCGTCAGCATTTATCAATTGCATGTGCAGTACATTTCATCATAGGGTAATTCATGACTTTATGTTGGTGCACCTCTCATATCTGAGAGGTTTAAAACCCCTTAAATACAAAATCAAAAATCCAGCCACATCACCAGGCTACTTAAGTTATAGTTTGGTGAATGCGGGAACAGGAACTGGAAATGCTTTCTAAAGCCACTCATTGTTTTTGCTATGGATTTTGGACTGCTTGTGTTTTCCTGTGCTGTGACCAGGGACGTATGAGCATTATGTGTTTGGCCAACTGGATATCACATCTGTTCAGTAACGGTGTTTTCCTAAGTAGATTTCACAGATAAAAAATAATTGTAGGCTTGGCTCAGGAAGAGTAGTAGACGTCTTTCTTGGTAGGCCTTTTCTAAGTGGAAGGTACAGATATATTTGTGCCAGTGGCTCAGAGATACATTGTAGAACACACTAACAATTCCTCAGTGCAAAGTTTGTGTTTTCTAGCATGTATTATCTTCACACTGTAGTATAATAAAGGATTGTATATCAAGTTGTGATGAAAGAAGGACCTAAAACAGTTCCAGCTGAAAAAAAAATCTTTAAAAGGATAATTAAAAATTATATAACTTGATTCAAACAAAGTTTTACAGATTTCTGAGAATAAAGAAGAAAGTTTATTACTAGAGAATTGTATACAGGTTTTTGATAAAACTAAATGTGCATAGAATTGTGTACTTTAAAATTTGTATCTTTTTACTCAAATTTCTTATTAACTAGAATTTTTATGGTTCCAGTGCTTCAGTTTTTATACTGATAATTTATGGCTGTATTTTCTTTAACATTTTCGCAACAAGATTTACATTTTTTTTTTTTACCTCAAAGAAGTATTTGTAAAAAATCTTTTCTCACAAAATTCTTTCTAATCCTTGAAGTCCTATAAAAACTCACCTCAGAGTACACTTCCTGTCCCCTGAAAATGTAGACATCTCTTCACAGAACATGACAATTGCTTTACAACACACAACAGCTTTGCAAGAGCTCAACAGAAGCATATGGCAGCCTCTCTATCAGCATAAACATATACAAGTAGACTAGGCAGGCAAAATATGATTTCTTACACTTAAATGTGATTGAGAGTTAATGGTTTCCTAGAAAATGTGAGTTGCTACGTTTTATAAGCGTAAGAGGCTGCATTCTTGGTTTCACTTTTCTCCAGAGAATAAGTATGAAACACTTTCTGCTTAGTAGTGGTTTTGGATGAAGAAGAAAAATTAATGTTATTTTCTAGTAAACACTGTAGTTAACAAAAAAGCAGTACTGAATTTTCAAGGAAGATGCATCCTGAATAAATGGGAGCAGCTAAGCATAGAGTACATGAATTGTACAAAAACAAGCAGTAGTCCCTATATAAAACTGCATACAGCCATTCTTCCTCTGTTTGGTCCCTGACAGGATGCTACACAGGGATTAGGAAAAAAAAAATAAAATTAATTGAACTATTTCTTTCTTGTGTACAAAATAGATGAACTGCACATAATAACGTGTCTGTAGACTATCATCTGAGAATAGCCCCCAAGACCATCCTTATGACAAGATATGCTGTTCAAAAGGACAGTGAACATGAAAGCAGAGTCCAGGAGTGTTGAGGGAACAGACTTCAGGCTGCAAAGGAGCCAGCAAAGACAAGCTGTTTGGGGTCTGGCTGGAAAGCTGAACTTATGGAAAGCAGAAGAATGGTTCCCCACTGGCAGCTAAATACCTATGGCTGCTGAGCCCTGTTAGTGTGTGTAAATAATATAATACGAACATAAATCTTATTATTAGCTTGTAAGTATCCAATTAAATTATGTGCCTTTTTAAAAAATAATTAATTTTTGAGTAATTTTGGAGTAATTAGTCCTGTTAAGTTTAGACCTAAAATGTATATCAGAATATATTTGGTCTCTTGATGTCCTAAGGAGATAAAAAATGGTGATTATTGGATAGTCAAGCAAAATATTTCTTAAACAAAAAAAAGCTGACACTTGGCAAATGATAAAACTATTTTATCATTTAATCCATAAATATTTGATGAATAGAGGAGATCGTTTTTGTCACTCCAATAGCAAAGGGGCTAAAGATCAGTGGTGTTATTGCTGGAAACACACATCTAGAGTTAAGGTGACAAAGACAAATAAAGAACGTAGTTTTACATTCTACACAACTGATGCATGCTAATTAATATTTTACACTATATGTTGAAACAGAGTCAAAAATTTTTGGGTGAAGTAGAGGTCCATGTCTAAGTAGATGTCCATTGACATCACTTCACAAGGACAGCTGAAAGCATAAACAAAAGCACTAGATTGCTACGTTAGGGTGTTAATACTTGGTTGAATAGGTAACATAAAATGTGAACTGTTATGAAGAAACACTGAGAGAATTTAAAATTAGTCTGTTTGTCAAAGTATACACTGAGATAAAAGTATGTCATTAGTTATATAAAAAATAAATTTGCATCTAAAACAATTACATTGTCCATCTACTTATAGGTTGTTCTACAGACATTGTTCTCGAATATGCATTTGCATTAGTTACTCTTAAAATGAATGGCTTACCAATAGCTTAATTTTTACTGTCAGTAACAAAAATATGTCCCCTCTCTTTCAGTGCATGTTTTGTGGAAGAAATGTGCTGCTTATCATGGTGTGTTGAGGAGGTATTGAGAATGAGGTCCTCAAAGTGCCATACAGACTGCACATGGCATACTGCAGAAATCTCACTACGTTGATGGGAGTAGTTTGACCTCAGTGAAAAATCATCACCTGAAGTTAGCAGAACAGAGGGAACAGAACAACCTGCAGAGGAAGAAAGTGCAAAGGAAAAGGGCAAACTTCTTGAAAATTAAGCCTCTTGAAAATCAATGTCGTTAAGTGCTGAATGTCCTCTGAACTTCCCTCTTGGAGCTACACATCTTAAGCAAGTCAGGTCAGTTTCTTCCATAAGAAGGATGGACCTGAAAATGTCCCTTAAGTGCTAGAGAGGTGAAGGCTGACTGGCAGGTCCTTAGTCATTTGTTCCAGAGCCAGAACTTGAAGATTCATCCTGCTAAGTGGTGTAAGTGCAGTCTTGTCCTGTAGTCATTAATGGAATGCTATTATAGCTCTGCAATTCTCAATGAAATATACCTACTCCTTTTTGATAATATACTATAGTTTTTTTTTTATAGGCCTCTTTAACCATGTTTGAGTTAAGAATCATTAAGAATCTGTATTTTCTCTGTTTTGACATCTGAATACAACTTGACAATTTTTAAAATACAGAATTAGCAATATGTACTACTTCTGAAACCAGTGAATATCTCAGGGGCTCTACCTACTACATTATTGCACATGCCTAGGTTTTTATAGGCAAGTCACTCTCAAAAGTAATTTTAAGCTCACTTAGTTACTTTTATCTTCTTTGGTCTTGTAGTTCCATTTCAAAAATCTGCTTGATTTTTCTTCTCCCTTGTGCATAGGTACATTCAACACTTCAAAATTAGTTTTGAAGTTCTCATTTTAAGCTTGTATCTCTCCTTTTCCCCCTGTGCTTTAGGACCAGTAACCTAGCAATAATGGCGGATGTGATCTTTGAGATCTTGAAAGTATGACTGCCATACATCATCTTAGGTGTTAGCAGATATCCTACAATAACCATTATCATTGCATTATGAAGGCAGTGATGGATCAATAGCAGGCTGCTATGGCAGTGGTGGGTTTTAATGAAAGTTTCTTGTTCATTGAGTGTTCACTCTAATAGCAATATAATTAATGTCTCCAAGAGAAAATCACTCCTGCATTCACTTTCCATTTATCTGACTATATATACTTGTAGGTTAGAATAAAGTGTAGTGAGTGTCATGCTTCCTTTTGGTTTTGAATACATTTGTTTTCCTCCTTAATTTTTTTGGCTTTTTTATTGCTCTGTCTTTTGGGATTATCTTCCAAAATATAACTGACTCCATCTTATTTTTAATTCTGCTTCAATAGATCCTGGTTTGTGATCTTCCTACCAAAAACCCTAAGTTATAAATTTTAAAAGACTTTTTTTTTTTTCAATATTTTCCAGCTCCTGCAGTTGCACTGGACTCCTCTTTTACTTAAGTACACCCATTTGTATGTCACTACTCCACTAAAAGCCCCTGTTTACTTCTAATAAAGGCATAAATTATGAATCTGTGTGCAAGTTCTACAATTTTTTTTTTATATTTTAATCTCAGCAATGCTGACAAAAATGATTTTTTTTTTTTCATATTGTGTGTTAGAATATGAGGTACAGCTGTTACAAGTTCTTTCTGATTTGAGTGAAGCTTAAGAAACCGACAGCCTAAGACATTTCCAAAATTTTTCTCCGGCTCATAAAAAACATTAATTTTTGCTCAACAAAATTAATATTGCATTTCCAGAATATTTAAATTCCTCATATTTGGTAAGCCAGCATGGTTACAATGACAAAACATTTTGGTTTCTAGGACACATTCCATGTCTTCTTTTTGCATGTAGAGCACATACGGAATGCAAAGATAATTGATATATATTTGTCCTTGATTATAAAAATGTGTGGATTTGTTACATTGTAAACATATCACAGAGAGTCATCAATGGGAATGGAAATGTTCTTGGAATTGAGGGTGTTCAGCTTCTTGAAACTGAAATAAATTCATATTGGACAATTCAGCTATACTTGACCAAATGGTTCTTGCACAATTTGCTTTTCCATTAAAAGTTTTCAGCTTATCTACTATCTCCAAATATGAAGCAGTTCATCTGTGTACAAAGGAAAAAACAAACAGCTACCAAGTAGTTGACTATTTTGCCCATAGGATGCAGCTTACACAGTTATGGTGGCTGTCCAAAATCTAAGTGCCCCTTGGAACTTACATTTATTTCTTAGGCATTTGTTTGAGGCATTGAGGTGGCACTTAGTATTAGGACTTTCACATTGCTTTTTTCACAAAGTTATTTTTGGCCTGAATAACCACAATTATTGACAGTCATCCTAATATCTTAAAGTAGGAGTAAAAGGAAATGAAAAGGAGTAACCAAGTAAACCTTTGTGATCCAGTTTTGAGAGCTATGGGTTGTGTATATCCAAGATACACATTTCGTGCCTGTGTGGCTTTGTGTTTGTGTAAATCAAGCTTGCAAAAAAAAAAAAAAAGCATTTTAGAAAAATCTCGCTCCCAGCTCTGGAAACAGGTTATATAACAGCACTTTTCATTCATCATAGGGAAAAAAGCATCTTTCTATTTAGTTTTGCTTCCATTTCTGGCTCCAGCCCATAAATAAATTGCATTATTTGTCTTTTATCTCTCTGGATAATATTTTATAAAGCTTTTTATTTTGTTTGAGCTACTCTCATGGACAGATGGACTGGAATCCTACCTGCTGGCAAGGGTTTAAGTTGTGACAGGAACTCTACAAGTCCTTCTTACCTCAGGCTGTTTATGGCATAACGTGAGGAACTATCATTTACACTTGTGATAGTGAAGCAGATGTTGCTCTGCCCTGTGTAATCCCCACCTGGCAACATTTGGGTTGCCTATAGCTCTAACACATGCAGTCAAGAGGTCAGCCTGCATGTCACTTGTACTCTTTAAAATGGCTGAAGCCTTTTCTCCTTGTCCATTATTAGCCTAGTACTGTCATGCTAAAAGAAAGCAGTGCATCCTTTCTGAACAGAAGAAAGAAAGGAAAACTCTGCCGTGGAGACTTTTGGCTTCAGTGAGGGTACCAGGCAGCTGAAACAGTCACTTCTTCCATTCGATTCAAATTTATGGCCAATTACTTTTTAGTGATGGATGGCTGTATGAGCAACATAGCCAGGAGGAGACCAAGACATTTTGTATAGCTGTTTTTCCTTTTCCTCATTAAGTGCCTATCTGAGATCTCAGCTATGGTTCACATGAAAAAGAACACGAATACTGAACTTTCATTCCATCAAATAGATTACAGTTACTATAGCAAAGATAATGCACAGTATTGGAATTGTAAAAAAAAAAAAAAAA
>NW_008591144.1:0-1967 GCF_000691845.1 Merops nubicus
CCTAAAGGATTCTATGATTCTATCCTCTTGAAATACAGCTACAGCCAGGACTGTAGCTGAATAGTCCTGGGCTATCCAGGCCACCTCCCTCATTTAGTGCATCTCTGCTGCAGTTTCTAGAGTACCTCTGGGCTCAGGGTCCCACACTCTGTCTAGCACCACCTTAAATGAGCTCTGTGTCACTTAGGCTGATTTCAGAGGTCCCCCACTGATAGAGGAGAGATGAATGGGATTTTTTTGCCTCACTTTCATTCATTTTATTTTTAGGCATCTGGAACTCCAGAGCACAGAACTTCTACTACAATATTCACAGATGAGGCGCCAATTTCACGTTAAGTTTTCTACTGCAATATGAAGTAACAGTGCTAGAAGATGAGGTCATGTTTAGAGCTGGTAAAATAATTTGCCATAAATAAATCAATTTGAAACAGAATTGCTAATACTTTTGTCAGCATTCTCAAACCTGTTCTGCCAGACCAAATACTAAATTGTTTTCTGCAACAGGTAATTATTACACCGTATACTCTAATAACAAATGGTTTTCTCAGATTTATAGATATTTTTCTGGTCCTTGTCAAACCTCCAAAACTTTTGGAAAAAAACCCAAACCTTTTTATTATTAACAACACATAGAGGTAGTCAGCTAACTACCTGTGAACAACAAATAAAAAAGAAGAGAAATATATGGACTTTATTTATTAAGATATAATTTTTTAAAATTAGTATTATTCAATTAGCCCTGTTCTCAGTGCTGTAGTTTCTAAGTTTCTAAGAACTTCTATTGTCAATTCTGGGAAAAGACCTAATGACACGACTAAATGTCAAAATTTCCTTTTTCTATTTTATATGCTTGATTTATATATTTATTTTAAAACATTTGGTGTGTATAGATACTACAATAAAAATAATTAAAACAAGACATATCTTAAAGCCCACTTATTTAAGCCCCACAGAATCTATTTTTCGTTTCAAGAACTCCCATGATTCTTGGACTGGTTTCAAGTTGTGGGCACTTCCAAAAAGGAGAGGATATCATGGAGAACTGAGTATTTATTGCAACAAACAACAGTTTATAATCGCTCCCCTGAGAAACTCACGTAAGTTTAAAAAGAAAGGATATGTATTTCTTAAAGCTACCCCTAGGCATTACTGACACATAGCTCACGGACAAACACTCACACACACACACACACACCAGAACAAGGTCCTAAATATTAAGCATTAGTAATTTGATCCAGTAGGTCTAAGAGAACACACACATATGGCTACAATAGGTGGCTTAAACATTAGCTAAAAAAAACCCTAAAACATTGTACACAATTTTTTAATCAACAGTCTTACATGAAAGAATACTTATTTTAAAAGGTAAAATAAAAACCACCCAAACCAAACATGCAAAAACCCAAGCCCAATGAACTCTAGTAGGTTACAAAGCTTTACAGGCTTTTATCCAACTTATTTGTGAAATCTCTATCATCCAAATCAAGTCCAACTCAACAGCAGAACCAAAAGCATCTTATACAGACCTGCAGCAGTCCTCCTCTCAAATCGATGTACATTTTTGGAACAGATTGCTCTGGGCCGGGATCACCACTGTGCTTACACCACTTGGCTTCCACGTTAAAAGAGCAGCAAAAAGGGCCCATCAGAGATCTGGCTCTTTCTTTCAGACTTGTTTTAAGTAGGAAATCTTTTATGTCAAGGACAAAAGAAGATCCATGGATTCCTAAAAAGAGAAACAATTAAACCCACTGGTAGTTATTCTCCCAACATTTGTGTCCTTATTCCCTGAATTCACTTCACCATGAGCCTGGGAATCTCTGCCCACAAGTAATTACTCACACAAGTAGTCCCACTGACTTTCATGGAAATACTTGTGTGGACAATAGCTCTCCTCTCCTCTCCACACAAGAGCATGACAGTTAGGCCACAAGACTTGTGGGGTTTTTTTTGGGTTTTAACTTGCT
>NW_008591144.1:1998-26307 GCF_000691845.1 Merops nubicus
ACACTGTGAGGCATGCTTAACACAGTGTTGTGGTTATGGTGAAGGTATGTTTCATGCACATTCCTTACACAGGACTATTTGCCCAAACGTTATGACTTTTTACACATGTCAGTATTTTAAGGTTTATGAGAAAAGAAATTTTTCATTACACTATGATTTTTTTTTTTTTAAAAAGAGTACATTAAGAATAATAACAGCAACTTCACTTGATTATATTTTAAACTGAGAGGAAATAGGTACTTTGAACAATTCTCTCTGCTTTCGTTCAGGTTAGTTATTATAAAATATTGCCTAGCTAGACTTTAGAGTGCTTAGCAGGAGAATAAGGGCAATGTTTGAATTTAAATAATTCAGAACAATTAGTGTAACTCAAAATACATAATATGTGTTTACAAAAAAAAATTAAACTTTTCACATCATAATCATCTGCACTTTACAGAGCTTTATAAAACATAAAAATTATAACAGCAACTTAGATTTATGACAGAACTTATGTACTCTCATTAAATATACAAACATTTTTAGAAAAGAAATACCATCTAGAAATCCCACATCTCTTGTGAATTTAGCTTACTGCAAATCACTGTTTAGTACAACAAAGCATACTTAAGATCTCTGTATTTCTTTTGTATATTGACATGAAGAGCACTACATCTGAGGCTGAATTAAGTTTTATTCTCTTCTGGTGCCATACTTGGACTCAAAACTCTGAATATTGAGTGTCACCATACTTGGTAAGGCCCAGAGCTTATTTTTCTAATGGAATAGGATATTCACAAAAGGCAAAAGATTAAAAAACATAAAAGGCTTTCATACAGATATTTCAAGGTACGGTTCCATTTTATATTTTCATACCTTTGCTGGTAGAATAATCCCACAGAAACACAACTCGCTGATTTGAATACATGCTGTAAAACTTCTCCTACAAATCTCTTCTAGAATCCAGAAAGAAGTTTGTATGCATCCTGGGAGCTATGATTTCATAGTGCTGAGAAATATTTTATATGATTGAAGGAAATATATTGGATTTTTTTTTTCTTTTTTTTTTTACCCTAGCATCCACTAGGAAGGTGGTCCAACAGTCCTTGTAGTGATACTGGTATTGAATTCTACCCAACCCAAGTAGGAATCACAAACAAGAAGAACCTCACACTTAAGCAGCTAGTGTTCACTAAGAATGATCAAGGGCTTGAGTGAACCTTTATCCCATGCTGATCAACAGGGCTCTTGTCACTGTTTTGGAAAGGGGTTTTAGTTCTGGGTTATTTAGGCTGGCTTCTGAACCCCTGGAAATTGTCTCATGTGCAACAGGTTTATTCGACAGAAACTGTTCAGTGATTCTTTGACACTGAACTTCACTGATAATCAAGAAAACTTAGATCAACACACCCGGATGCCTCTCCTTTTGGTACTGGTTCAGACTTGATTCTGTAAACTGTGGAATGAAGTAGCTTCCCAGAGAGTCTTAAACCAAGAAAAAGAGGTGTCTAAAGGAAGGGCTCACTCTCACCCTGCTATGCTCAGTCTAGTTATTTTAAAAGGCACTACAATATTTGGAAATTCCAATTTTTAATACTCTAAATGGAATTTTTATTTGAAAGAGGAAAAATTCTTGGTAACTATTGCACAATTCTGCAATATGCAGAAATGTTCTATAGTTTTATTGGACTATGTGCCAAGTTGCAGAAATAACAGAAGGGAAAAAGGAATGCCAGAATACAAGTGGGATTTTTTATGTTTTCTTTCACTGGGATTACACTTGGAAGGATTATGCTTTGCAGTCTTTTTCAGTTGTCATCTTGGCTCCACAAAGTACAAAGAAAACACAATATCCAATGGCTTAGAAACAGAACTGAGCATTCAGCACATAATACTTCTAGTTAAAAATCAGCAATGCCTTTCTCAAACACCATGTAAATAATGAGAAATGAAGACACAATTAAGAATAAAGAAGTGTTGGTAAATTTTAAAGAAATGAAATACTACAAGACATATTCATAGACTGTGCCCTGCAAATACTAGGAAAACCTCAGGGGCTCAGTGAGATTTTTCTTTTTCTTGCTCAACTCAGATTGCTCTTGTATAGGCAAGAATCACACCTGCATCCTTCCCAGCACTTATATCTATATGACATTTTTGGGATGAAATGACAGTATAAGAACCACTGTGCTCTTAATAAAAACAGATAAATGCAGAGAGCATTCAGACAAACTTGCACAAAGTAATGTCTTAAGAAAGTTTAAAGAAAACAGATGAAGATCAACAAGTATTCACGAAACCCTAAAAAGCATTAGTAAGTAAAGAGATCTCTTGGCCTGAGAGAAGCTTCAATGAAGTATCCATTATTATGGAAACCCTAAAAGGATGACATTCAAAAAGAAATAATCATCTAGAGGGAAGGGATTGAAGGAATACCGGTATGCACTGGAAGGGAGCTTATTTTGAGATTGCTACATGCCAAACAAATATTCAAAGTATATGCTCAGTTAGTGAAGTTGCTTTTCTATGACTAAAGCAATCACTTCAGAAAGGTAAAGATGCAAAATAATTGTCCTCTGTTTTTTTTCCTGCCCACGCATTGACTGAAAAGTGAGTCCTTTCAGGCATCTCTCACAAACTTCTACTGCAGAATTCTAACTTCAGTTTAAACAGATTAAATCAAAGTCTCCATTTGAAGTGAACTTGAGATGGCACAACACAGAAGTAATATATCTTCATAAACGATTGTTGTGGTATGTAGAAGTTAACTTGTTCTGTTTGGATTATTGCTCATGAACACCAACATGCTTTTCAGTACGTGCAATAATTTACTTCCAGGAACAAATAGTTTCATGGCTTTTAAAATACTCCTTCAAGAGACTAATAAATATGAAGCACTTGCTTTGGACAGTGTTTAAAATATGCTGCCAGCCCTCCATTGTCAGACTCCACCCAGACCCACAATAGCACCACAATATGCAGCCATGCTGACTGAGCAAAATACAACTTGCACCAGGCTTCTGCATGCCATTGGAAGGATTACCTTTATGATGACATATGCTCAAAAGGAATATCCAGGTATTCTTACATGGTTGGAAATAATGTAGGAGGGCTTAAAAAAAAAAGCTAGCACTTGCTTGGTAACATCAAGAAATTAACATGCTCGGACATTAAAGATAGAGATCATTACAAAGGAATAGTGAAGAAAATTTACTACAAGGCAACATTTGCTTTGATTTTCTAACGTTATTTCCTTTTTTAGTCAGCAGAGACTTGATAAATGCTAACATTTTCAAAGATATCTCATAGAACCCTAATATAGTTATAAATATATCTCTCTTAGGGTTTATATAGAACTATAATATACTAGCATTTACCAATAATAGGATGCTCCATGTGTGTTAAACTGCCCTGTATACACAAATCTATTTCTGTGTACAGACAGAAGAAAAGCTAGTCCATTTTAATACATGCAGCAAATACATCAAAACAGTCCTTGCCTTATAGTAACAATCACTTAGTGTTTAGGCAAAACAGGTGTTAAGAAAGAGTTCTGTTATTTTTTTCTAGTTCAGAGACAAAGGGAGAGACAATGTTTTGACATTAACTATGGACTTTCTGTTTCCAAAAGCATTTTAAAATACTGGTATTTGAATCAGCTCCAAATGAAACAATCAGAAGTGTAGTAGGATTTTTTTCCTTCTCTTACGCTCTGTGCATTTGCTCTTCCTTAGATAGTCGCAAATCCTGTTAGGTTCACTGAGCAGTCACCTAACACAACATAAAGCATGATTTTAATTGGCAAACGTTTATACACAGAGAGTTTTAAGGAAATGGAAACGAATGTATTATAATAAATATAGCAAATGCACTGGAGTATTGTTGAGCTATCTTTTGAAAAGCCTCTTGGAAGCAAGTAGCTTTGGAAGCAAATGGCTTTTCTGAAGCAAGACTGTGTCCCCGAGCACGAAGCCTGCCACTCTGGCTCAGACTGGGCACGATGCACGTGAGTGATGCGCTCTGTACCCGACGCAGCAGCTGGCAGACTGCGTGCCCACCCAAACAACCACAGCGCACTCTGAAGGAAGAAGTCCAGGCTCTCCCATGGGTTTTCCATGCCTGGGTGGCAGAGATATAATCTGGCTGCTGAAGGTTACCTAGCGAGTGGTTTTCCTGACTACCTTCTGTGTTAATGTCACACATTACTAAGGTGATAATCTGTGATATTTGCTTCTGAGCATTCACTCTTCATATTTTCAACTTCAGTAGCTAAAGTTGTCCAAGATACTAAGACAGCTTTGAATACACAAGTATGTTATTATATCAGATAAGACTGATTCAGTTATCCATGTGATTTTTTTCCTTTTAAGGAAACTTCAGATACATCATGTAGTGTACAGTTACACTGCTCTGTTGACAGGTATCCTCTATGAAGCAACTTCTGAAAAGAAAGTGTAACAAAGCTATGAAAATAATAACAGGAGAAATACTGTAGTCAGCCAATTTATTCAAGTCTGGAAAGAGCAGTAGCAAACAAATGGTGAGATGTAGTAAAGGACATTTTTGCAGGAGAGATTTAGTTAATCCACTGATCGCACTGAATTTCTCATTAGTGTCAAGCTGAATCTTATGATAGTTCATTCTCCCCACGAGGACAATATTTACACTTTACCAATTAGCTAGACTTTAGTGAAAGAGAGTTTTTCAGCATTACATGGGGACACACACGGGCTCTGTAAACACATGGGATGTGTAGCACACGGTAAACAGAAAGTAATGATCTTAAACAGGCCAAACCCTTGAATTCGTCACTAATAAATGTCCCCATGCATCCAGCAGTCCTGGCTGCTGGGAGCCTGCTTTCTTCAAATACTTCAAACACTAAAATCCAGGAACATTTATTATTTTAATCCATTACAGGCAGTGCTTGATTTAACTTTATTGGTTGTGGTGGTGGTAGTAGTTATAGTGGGGGTAAAGCTATGTTCTTTTACACATCATTTCAAAAGGGCTTAATTATATTTTATAGCTCAGGCCAGGAATCCTGCTTGTTTTGTGTCTAACAAGGTTCAAATGGAGTTCAGGTCAGTGATGAATCAGAAGAGAAGTCAAAGATGGTTATCTATTTGAAATGAGCTTTCTCTCCCTTGAAGAATAACTGGGCAGGTACATCATGTTCATTACACTACTGCATACTAAATAGCTGGAAGAATCATTTGTTGATTTCGTAATTTTGTATTTTGTGATGCCTGATCAGAGAGGGCATATTGAAGTTAAGATCTACAGGGAGTTTCATTTTTGGTCAAGGTCGTCTTTAGTATACAATAATTTTGAATGTATGTGTAAAGCTCTATACTGCCCTACCTTACTCTAATTAAATGGAGAAAAATGCATAATGGAAACCAACACAAATAATCATTTTGCATCCATGAGCCCAGCTTTCAAAATTGAGTGCTATGCTGACATGAATAATAGTTGGTTCTTGTATCATAAACATTTTATTTTTTGATATCAGTTTTCAGAAAAGTGGCTAAACATTCTTACTCTAGCTTTACTGAAGGGCAAGGGCAGGTTCTTCAGTTAATAAAAAAAAACAACCTATCCATTTTCACATCTTAATTTTAGATGGTTGGTTGAAAACTTTGGTTTCTTTTCAGGAGACAGCTGACACCTACAACTGTCACCAGTTTATAAAGCTGTAGATATTAGCATTATGGAATAATCAGACGTTGAACAGTTGCACAGTAAATGAAGCATTACAAAATATTGGATACCATTCACAATGCCCTATATAATTGAATTATAATTGCAGCTTTGGTATCTTGCTCCTCTGTTCTACGTTTCATTCACTGGATTTCAACTACTTTAATCAATTAAATAGTCCATGAACTAGAGGATAACTTTTCTTGATAAATAACCATTCTGGAAACACCTGGGCTGCTTGAGCCTCTATAACCCAGTGAATTATGCTTATGGAAGTTCAAAGCTTGAGCGATTGGCCCAGGCCACACAAACTGAATAGGTTTGCCTTCACTCTTTGGGTGTGGTTCCCCAGGATTACGGCCAGTCCAGACTCAGGATCCTATATTCCAGTCTTCTCATCCCTCAGATCCTTCCTCCCCTTGCCTCCTTTAGATACTTCTCTGAATTCTGTTTTGTGCCAACATAGTCACAAATGCTTACTTGTCCAGTGAGCCAGTTCAAGGAGATGATCTTGCTGGAAACTTTTCTGCTGGGTAGATTTTCAGGCAGAGCAATGCCTTGCCTCAACTCACTGAGCAGCTGCCAAAGTAACACAGCTAGCACAAGGCAGAATGTGGAAATGTGCAGCCACAGTAACCTAACCTTCCTACGGAACTGCACCTTTTGTTTGGGCAGCTGGTGATCTCATCCCATAAAAAATAATCTTGTCATAGGAAAAGAAGACTGATGTTGCCAGCATGTCAGCAATTTAAACAATTTAAGGAATTGGTCCTTAAGACCATGCGAGCAATGATGCCTAATCTCTGTGTTCTGTACCTCACACTGCAAAAGGCAGACTGAGCTAAAGGAATTGCACAAAAAGCACAAAATGTACAAAGAAAACATTCGACTTTCACAGTTTATTATCTGTATTTCTTCACGAATGTAAATAGTCCATAGACCTGCCTACTACAAAAATGCTGTATTGCCTACTACTGCCACCATATAGCCCTGGGATGCACATAACAAAAGAAATTCCAAACTCAAAAAAAATAGGCAATTACTTTCACTATAAAAACTGAAAAGATGACAAAAACAATCGTATTTGTTCTGGACTGAATTTCATTTAGAGCCATTTAAACTGCAAAAGCAGTTCAACAAAATTAGTGCACACTGTCTTGAATCAAAACATATAACCGTTTTTCCACCTTGAGCTAAAGTGCTAGCTCATCAGTAGCAACCCTGAACTCTGTTACAAAGTACCAGTAGGGATTCTGACCAGGATTAATAGTAGTACTCAGTCCTGGGATTAGGTGGGTTCTTGTTTCATGGATTTTAGGCCATCTGTGCTTCACTCCTGCATTATACTCCTGCAGAACTATAAACGCACCTCCACCTCAGGGACTATAGAAAGGAATTAGAATTCTTCTGCTTTTCATTATCACAAGATTCAGTAACTCATTTCATTGTCATAATAATCCCCTTTTACTCTTTCTTTTGCGCTTGCAGGTTATGCCAAAATGACAAATAAAATCCCAGATGTTAGAGACCTGATGAGGTCTCCACCTTTATTGGAGTGTTGCGTTCAAGCTACTTGGGACATGGTGTCAGATCTGACAGGACCCTGATGCCCACACCCAATATTCATTATGGTTTGTTAGTGATTTGTATAGCTGTCTACAAGCTGCACTTCCACCTTAATCCTCAGTGGCCATTTAAATATTTAGTTTGTCCTCTGGCTTTTACTGACAAAGAATTAATTTCCTATTGTTCCAGTGTTGGAAAGAGTTTATATTTCTTTCTAAAAGTAACAAAGGTCTTCTGGGTGTTGTAAATGGCTTGTTACTGCTGCATATTATTTTAGGTAGTCATATCTAATTTAATGTTTTATTTCCCCATGGGCTAACTTACATATCTGCAGCATCCAAAGGCTATGACAATGCCTTAGCAGAGTCTTCTCAAGAGAGTCAGTTAACTCCAAAATGAAATTTGGTCTATGCTCTACAACACCTAATAGCTGCATTTAATTTTTAATATTTCTGTAAAGTATCTCACGTACGTTATTTCTTTCAGATTTAGTAAAAATACTTGTGATTATCATACACTCAACTAGTGTTTATTTTTTTCCCTTTATTTATATGCTAAAGTAATCATTTCTGCATATGGGACAAAGGGCTGGGGAATTCTGTCTATGATCTTTGGTATAGTTTATGTCCATAAGTTGTTCAGTTCAGACACTGAACAGCAAGACTTCCCTCCTGTGTCCAGCCAGAGCAAAGTAAGGCGGCACTGAAAGGCTACAAGCTTCTTGCTGCCTTTCACTCTGGGGAGAGTACAGTTCTCAACTTCTCTCATTTATCTGCTCTTTTGGCAGGTAGGTAGTGCTAAATTCAATACCAAACATAAACTGAAAGCTGTGTGTTTAGAATGGCATTCTACTTCCTAGTATGTATTGCTAACAATTATTTCAAGTCTTAATGGCGCATGGCTGTTGTGGAATGAGCGACATACCTCAGCTGTGATACCAAGCAATCTCAAATCTGATGGGCTACCTGGCAATTGAGAGCTCTAGCCACTTTTAGAAGATGCCACAAAATTCAGAGGACAAAAATCATCGAGACAGGTCTAATGCTAGTTCTTGAGCCTGAGGTTTTCATCAACAGTACAAAAAAGCTTCCAAAAATGAGCTATACGTTTGTTATTTCCTTGTATGAGATGGGTACAAGTTTTAACCTGTAACTCTTCAAGCTACAAAATATAAAATGACTACAGGTAATTGTTTTATTTATCATCAGTACGACTTTAACTTCTGTCCTTAAGGGTATCAGAAAAGCTATACTGGTAGACTCTTCTAAAGTAAAAGTAAAATTATTAATAAAGGTTTGGGTTTTTTTTAAATGGGGATTTTTTTTTTTTTTTTTTCAATAAACTGCATCCCATCCTACAATAGTATTACTTTACTAAAACCAAAATACTCAGGATTTCACTGTAAATACAGAGGAAAATATAAGTATTCTAGCAGAAATAGTAACCATGTTGTTACAAGTAACTGTTGTATTAAAACATGAAAAATGTCCAAAGACTGAAGTCCCAAGACACACTTAAGGTTTAGGGTTGTAGAACAGTGCAGCAGGATGAAATTGAGGTGTTTTAATTTGATACAACTGCAATGTGAGCATTCAACACTTAAAATTTATTTTATTAGAAGTGAAATAAATCAACTAATTAGTCCCTCTGCTTTTCAGAAACTACATCTTTTTCCATTCATAAGAAATTAAGAAGAGAAATTAAAACAGAAGGCTTTTAGCTTCCATGATTAAAGTCTAGAGGGAAAACTGAAAATTAAAAAGAAAAGTTATATGGCAAGCTTCTTTCCAAATTTCAGCTAAAAAAGTAAGGCATTACACAAGGTCACACACTTCTGTTTTATGTAAGGGAGAAAAAATGCCGACAACACATTCTTGCAAGGATTTCTTTCCTAAATAATTCCTAGCAAATAGGATCCCTTACAAACCAACTTCATCTTCTACTTTAAACCTCATCTGGAAAAGAGGTCGTTTACACTGTTTATAAAACACTGCCACATAAAATGTGTAAAAAACCATATTTCACTAAAAATAGCTGGCGTAAGTAAGGGATTAGAGTAGTTTCTACTGCTATAATTGTTCCTTTGTAGTTTTTTCCATGATGTTTTTGAACAGTGTTTTTAACTATGTTTATTAAAGTCAGCACATCAAAAAGGATCAAAGAGAAAGCTAGTGAGAACCAAAGAAACCCCAAGCGTATTGTGTTGTCTCACTGGGGAGTTATGCAGATTCAAGTAAACAAGTGCAAATTGTTGAGGTTTTAATGAAAATTTTCTACAATTATTATATCTGAAGTCATTCTATATAATAACATCTGTACAGCAGATGGCCATACTGTACAAAAGGCAAGCAATGCTCCTTTCTCTTCCTCTGTTTTAACAGTACATCTGAGATGACTACTTTTGTCATTGTGCTTAGTTTGGTTCAGCAAATAATTCGTAAAATGCAGCTGCTGCAGATGGTCACAATAGTTATTTGACTGTAAAATCAAAGACACAGTTAAGTATTTGGGTATTAGTTTCTTTCTATCAAAAAAACAACCCGGACATTAACCCCGTTCAGCTCAAAAGGTATATCCATAAAACCTTTTGTAAAAAGAAAAGTAGTGAAGAACTGATATATTTAAATGCAAGACACTACTACTACTCCATTTTTCATTGAGTTAGTCTGCAATAATAAACCAATTCTAGTTAGCAACTGTGGTATCCTTCTAAAGCATTTTTAACTTAAGGTTATTAATGCTGTTTCTCCTACACTGAGTAATTTATATTCTCTCCTGAAGTTATAATTCCACTTCGGTTTCTATCAGCATTTAAATTTCAAATTAATGATTTTAAATAGAAAACCTACACAATTTAACAAAAGATTTTTGACACTTTCAATCAGTTTTGTGAAAAGGTGTCTTTCACACTGCTTGAAATTTAAGGCAGTTTATTGCCCTGCCACAATAGCATGCAAAATCTCATGCACATATATTTTTCTTTTTATAAAGAAAAGATAAGGCAACTTTAACTGGAATAAAATGTGAAAAGAGTCTGCTGATGTATATTTATTGTTTGGTTATGAAAGTTATTCATACAGAACAACTAATTTCCATTTTCATTAGATTCAGCACCAGTATTGCTTTACTTAACAATCCTTGTCAGACTACAAACACACTGAAGATTCATGTATAGCTTGTGACATGAGAAATAAAGATTGGCTTCCGCAGACTGTCACAAGAATTAAGAAACAGAACTTCATAGCAAATGTTTCTGAGGCTTATCATACAAGGCAAGGTATGTCCTCCTCCTCCTCAGATACAAAACTCCAGGGTAAGTGCTATACGCTGCTGAGTTTGACAAATTGCTTTATAGTACAGTGATGGAACAGGCTCAGCTTTGATATATCGAAGCTTGCTGTGGACACCATAATGTACCACGGGATGGAAAATGTACAAATGATAGAGGGGAAGTGATGGAGGGAATGAGGATTATTACCCAGAATGAAAACTAGAACTACTTAAAGGACATTAGAAAGGCCTTTTACTCAGTTTGCAGTGCTCTCTGTGCAACGGTTGCGATCCGAGTGGAAAAGCGTGGGAACGCAGGCACTGCTCCTTGCCCATACTGCTGTTTATTTAGGGATAAATCAAGAGTTTCAGGCTCCAGCACTTTCACAGGCTTTCATGTCCTATGAACCTTGAATTCTTCATTTTAAACTTTAAAAACAATAAAGAAGCACTAAAACACGCTGGCCTGAGGAGAAATATTTATGATGAAGAAATAAATCACCACCTCACTTGGCCTTCAATTTGTTCCTCTCAGCTACACACCATTTTACCTTGGCAGCTACTCTGCCAATTACCTATATCTGGCTCATCTCCACATCATGTAGAGGTACCATCTTATTAATTTTATTAAAAGATGAATAAAACAATTTACCAAGACACTCAAAATGTTTTAATTTTAAGTGAGTCTCTGGTATCCTGTTAATTGTACCTAAGGTGTAAAGTTTCCTTGCAGTTGTGCAGTAATGAGGCTGGAGTGCCTGTTTTCCCTGGGTGACTTTCAGCTGTGCAGAGGAAGCACGTAAAAATTTAAAACTTCATAAGCCTGGAGGAGAATAATGGTATGACCTGATATTTAGATATCAGCATATGTTAGGGCTCTGAAAACTATTTTTTGCATTTTTTTTTTAAACAGAAATACAGGGTCCTAACAAGAAAATGTAGTTATAGAGTTAAAACTGTCAAAATATTGCCCTTTAAAGTAAGTGTTCTTCTATCAGAATACCAGAATAGGGGTTCTTGCAACCACTGTTCCAGCCACTATTCCACCAATAAATTAGTTATTACAAGCTAGGGGATATTTACAACAAAATTAAGCACTCCTGGTGCTACCTCACTGAAAGGAAAACTCAGGTAATGGAGTCTATCAGGGATTTGCTGTTTTCTGTTGTGGATTTATGATGTTAGGTAGAAAAGTTCTCCTCATAGCCCCATGCTTTAAAATGGTTACTAGACCCCACTTGAACAAAGCAGCAGCACTTCCATCTTTCAAAAACTCTTACCTGTAGTTTTATGTCCACTTTTAATGTTCAGGCTCCCACTGAGGTTTGATAAAGAGACTAACAAACACGGTTTACTGGGATGTGGGATGGTTTCCATTGAAACAACCATTTGAACAGTGTGAATGGAAATTTTCTGGAAGCAAGAAAGGGCTTGCCACAAGTTTTCTTGTACTGAAGCTTTTTGCACAGCACTGGTGTGTGCTGCAGGTAGCAAATCCTTTGTACTGGAGTATTTGGTTATTGGAGTAACATCTTCCTCTGGAATAACGCCAGCTGACAGAGTAGCCTCCTTCCTGGGCTCATCACCATTTGTTGTATTGATTTTCTTCAAAAAACGGTTTATTTGATCAAGTTTGACAAAACTGAGATTTGCTTTCAAAGGTTTTGATACATCCACATTTATGTCAGCTGTAGGAGCAAATTGGAGAAAGAAATATGAGAAACCATAGTGCAATTATTCAAGCAATACAAAAATACTAGGCATTTAGTGGAGACAACATTATTTCCACCATATTTCATTAAAAGGACTGAATCAATGGTAAAATCTAATGAAACAATATTTTTAGGAATAAATCCGAAGTAAAACATCATGAAAAGTACCACCAGCAACCTTCACTATAGACAGTTTTAAAGGAAGAAACAAGTTAGAACGTTAACCTCATTCCCCTATTTCTTCCCAGGGATCACCACAGCTATCTGAAAGACACACACTTTATTTGAGTGTGTAGGAGGGCAAATGCATTAGTCCTTTTGTGTCAGAATGAAAATATACTTCACATTCTCTTGAGTTTTACATCCAGTAGAACTATTTGACTAAGCTCCAAAGCCAACAGTGAACATTTTCAACACACTTAAATAAGTGAATAACATGTATATTCTGTTGTTTCCTACATGGCTAATATGCAGTATTCTTCAATGCCTTTTCAAGATGAAATGTGAAACGGAAAGCAAATATAAAAACTGAGGTAAATTTAGATTTGTCTTCCAGGGAGATTGGAATAACTTAATATTTTTAAAACATTCTTTTTCTCCTTAGTAAAGGATTCTGGTACTTCCCAGACCGTTACAAGTTCCACAGAATTTTTAGAAATCACAACTAATATGAACAACCTTGACTATAGTGATATTTTAGTAGCTGAGATGTTGCAATTACGAGGATTATTTCACAGATGGGAAGGAGGATTTTATGATGGTTTCTGTTCTGTTATCTGCCTTTTTATCAGTACATTACACTTCAGCTTTTAACTTAGTTTTTGAAATGAAATTTTAATTTGAAATGCAGCTTTCACCCAGCAATGAGACAGCTAGCCTGGGCAGGGGGTGAAGTCTGCTTTTCTCTTTGCTGTTTGGTTCCCCCAACCCACCCTCAAGAACCAAAATTATTAAAATCCTGCACATATATTCAACCTAGATCAAATGTTCAGAGAAAACAGCATTATTCAGTTCCAAGTTTCATTAGAAATTTATATGGGAAACACTGTCCATTGAAGGTTTTACATAGATTAATGAATATTTCACCAAAATTAAGACCTAGTTTCAAGTTATCCACAATCATGTTCTACTCTTAATGCCGATGCAAGCTGATGAGCTTGGTTCTCCTACTCTTTAGTTAAAGTTTTTACAACAGTAAAGTGCTGCAGGAGCAGAGCTTTGGAACTGCTCTTAGGCATAGGTTTATACTGACTTCAAAGGGTTCCAGACACACCACAAAACACTTCTCTGATCCCCCAAAAATATCTGGGGTTTCTAAATTTCAGTTAGATGCTTTGGTATCTGAATAGATAAGTCACTGAACTACAAACTAGCACTTTTTCTACAAAGAGAAGAATAACTTACTAATGGCCAAACCCCAAAACAAACTTTAAAAAAAGCCTGTACTACTCCACAAGCCACAGCTAACTGAAATTTAAGACTCAAAAACTATTTTAATTGTAACTTATAATTTTAATTAATGGTTTTCTAAAAATGCTTTCTTTTGTGTTAAAGACTTCCATGCTGAGTTGGAAATTGTGGCATAACACTACCTAACACATGGGCTTAGTAGAAAGCCAAATATCAAAGCTAGGAAGCTGGACATCAGAAATGAGCAAGATTTTTAGGCATCCAAAACCACACATGATCAACTTGGAAGATTTTTCAAATTACTTATGTACTGATACTTTTAATTAAAACCAAGGGAAGAAAAAATGTCATAACACTTTTGAAAAACCCTCCACCCTTATTGGCACTAAAGAATCCCTCAAGACTCGCCTGCCTTTTTGCACACATCATTGGTCTTCTCCTCCCTTCAAATGGAGAAGAGAGACTTACAAAGAAAGTAAAGACCCATGTGATGTTACGATATTAATTTACTTGTGATACTCACATGGAAAGGAGTGTTATCCTAATTAAATGTTTAAAAAAATCAAACCCCACAACTTTTTAAATGACCCAAGTTTGCAATCCAACTCACACTATGATTTGGGTTTCTAAACCATTTAGGTACTTTCAAAACAAGTCCCTTATTGATTTAAATTTCTCCATTAGTGATGTAATAATAAAGGAGTAAAACAGAAAAAGTGTTCTTGACTTTACTACATAATTAAGTTTGTGAGTTAGTAAATGAGGAAAGGACTCTCATTGCTTGGTATAACATCTTTCACATCTAACTGCTCTGTCAAAGGTACATTTTATTGCCAATACTTTTCTATGGTAGCATAGCCCCAAAGAAGAATACACAACAAAATATCCTACAACCCAAAAACTGCTTAGACATAAGTTGATAGAACAGGTGCCAAGCTAAAGCCAGAGAGTAAACTGAGGGAGAAAGATTTAAAAGGAGGTTAATATGAGAGCAATAGTCGCCTCTTGGGCTTCCTCAGGGCACAGCAGAGAAGACACAGGGCGATGGTGAAGCTCAGTGGTGGAACAGGCGTGGCACCTGTAGTCCTGGACCTGTGTTTTATTGCTACTGTTAGTTACCTGTTTTCACAAACACTGCACTCACCTAAGAGAGCAACTAAAAAATGGACGCTAGAACATCAGAGAAATGCAAATGACTTCTCTGTTACCTGTTTGGAAACTGCATATCACACAGAAGAGCATTGCCATGACTGATAACTTGATTAAGTTTTGTATTAAGTTATTATTATCCAGTGAATCAGCCCCATCAGAAGGTGGTGACAGCCAGAAACATAATTGCAGAAAATCTAACTCTGAAACCATCACTGCAAATATTTTAACTATTTCATAATCTCGTAGGTTATTTTTACAACTGGGGTAAGATTCTGTAAGGAGATTCTTTGACAATTAAAGTCCAACGTTCAAAAAAATAAAATCTATTGAGCAATCAGCATGTTTTTAGTCTGTTTTAAGCTTTGTACTTGGCACTGTAAAATAAACATTGACATTCCAAGAAAAACATATTCAAGTGATGGACAGAAACAGTGACAAATTATGAAATTTGAGGAGCTATTTACAGCAGATGATGAAGATAGGTGTTTAGCAGCTTCTCCAGTCGCTCAAAATGGGCTAAAAAGAGGTGCTAAAATATAAAGGGTCACCTAGATGCAGCTCAAATAAAATTTCTAGAGTACAAAATCAAGGGTAACAGTCTTCTTAGATTATTTTAAACACCTTGGGAATCACAGCACACAACATTGTGCAGATTCTGTACCAGTAGGAAAACGGGTTCCTATAATTCCAACAACTCTTTGAATTGTTCAAAATTACATCAGAACCAGGACAGGGCAAAAGGTAGCTCATAGCCAACTCTTAACTCCTCAATTGTGTCTTTCTCTCCTCTGCCTACTAGTGACTGGCTACCACAAATACACCCCAGTGCTTTCTTTAGATTTAAGACATAATAGCAATAACTTATTTTGCCAGTTATTGCCTATTTCCAGAAATAAATAAATAAATTACTGAACTTGTAAATAGATTGTGCACAAGTGAGTTATTTCTGGTTATGTTTAAATCAGACCAAACTAGATGCCACCAAAACATATTATCACAGTGTAGCATTTGAGTGTAGAATTTGAATTGTTCTTTTCCTCTCTCCATTTCTTGACTTTTTTTTCTCTTTTTTAGATTATCCAGTAAATCCATGTCCATCAATTAGCTTCTAATTACTCTTCACAACTTTCTGAACAGCTACTAGGAAACAGAATGATGAAATAACTATTGAGTTAAAAGGAGATTAGATAAATATAAATAAATTACACTTATTATATGCTCCCACAACACCACGAGATGACTTAACAGTGAAAGGAAAAGAATCACATTGCAATAATGAAATCAGAGAGGGAATTCAGGTCCCAGAGGCGATTCTACGGAGTTTATGTTAATGTACACCTTGTGGGGGACCAAAAATCAACTGGAATAGTTTCCTGAAAACTGTTTCCAGCTATTTTCTCATTTAAAAAGTTCCAACTGCACTTGACCCATTAGTCATCATATTACTTACATTTATTATGTATTTTGAAATCTATTACAAAAAAGCCAATGGATTCAATATGGTCTGTTTGAACAAAATCATAACATCTATAAAGGAAAACCTAAGAGCAGCAGACTGAAATTTCTGTCTGAAACAATTTCTTTCCTTGTCATTTTATTACTTGGAGCTTCAGACAAAAAAAAAAAAAAAAAAAAAAATCAGGGTTATAAGTATTTTACCCTTGTTCTCCATAACATTCAGATTTGTACCGTGAAGATATAATTTTATTCTGTGAACCTGGGATAATGATATTACTCAAAGGGCTTTTCATTTGGTGGGCTAAGAATGAATAAGTAACACAAAAATAACAGAGCTGCTAGCAAGTTGCTTTAGGTCAGTCCCAGCTCCTACCAAAGTCAGTGGGCTTATTCTAATATAGGCTGTAACTTAATGTACACCAGGTTACTATTTCTATAACCAATAAACTCTTCATCTGAAAAACCCGAAAGTAAACAACATTAAAATTATTTATAAACTTTATTTATAAGACTGGAATCTTTTCACAGATTATGTGAAATTTTGAACTATAAGATAGAAAATGTGGTATTTCCCAAAAATTTGTTCACTTCTCATACCTCCTATTCTGCAGTTGATCTTTTATTCCTCCTAGCTAATATAGAAAAGGCCAGGTCTTTCTTCCTCAGGCTGGACATAGGTCTCATTCTCCCCTACCCCAAGAAGGATGCAAAATATTAAACTTCTTAAAAAAGAGTACAGCTATAGAAGAAAAAAAATATGTTCCCTGAACTCTTAGGAGAACTAATTTCCTAGTCCTAAAGAACAGAGGAGCAGACAACAGGCTTGAAACATTTTACCACCAATAATATTCTTTCTCTGGGAACCACTCATCCTGATGTAAGGAGTCTAACAGAGGAAATCTGAGGAAGGTAAAGGTAATCTTGAACCCTGATTCTGATTTGGAGTCAGGGGTGGCCCTTCAGTAACAGGGAAATGGCTGAATTGCAAAAATTAAATTTATAAAAATAGGAAAAAGAAAGACATGTAAAGGATCGACTAGCTGTACTGTTCTCAATTGTCCCTGGTCAGGCATCAAAAGAGAAACAAATTAAAAGAAATTGAAAAGCAAAAAGAATACAAACGAATTGTTTTTATCCTCTAATTCATCATTCCCAGTTTGGATCAAGGGAAAAGAAGGAAGAAACTTGAGACAAAGCTTCAGAGGCCATCTGCAGTCCATCTTGTATTCTGCTTCTGTGAGACAGATGCCAATTAGTCTGGAAGAGGCTGGTAGTCCCTGCTCAGTATTTCTACCTACTGCCATCTGCATGCTACAGCCCCACAGAAGCAGCTCTCCAAGGCCAGTATGGTAAAGTACAGCCTTGAAGTGCTGGGGTTAAACCCCCAGCCCTGAACGAGAGTTGGCATACAGATGATGTCCTCAGCCAGGCAAGAAAGACCCTCCTGAATGGTTTTCACCCAGGGTCTGGCCAGCCTTAGGTGGGAACTGATTAGGAGATCACCACCAGGTGCCCCCACCTTCCCCATTAACTTGGAGGCTGGGCAAGAAGCCACCTCTATAAGAGCTGACTTTGCTTACTGTGCAGTTTGGAAGGCCTTCCTACACAGTGCATGTGGTGTGTGGGGATTCTGGTTATTGAAAGGGCTTCCTGAGTCTTCACAACAAGTAGAGTTCCCAGTAACAGCAGGACAAGATTGAGACAGGAAGGGAATTATGAGGCTTTCTCCTGGTAATCACTATATGATCAGGATCAGACTGATCCCTTCCTTCCCCCATGGCTTGGTTTTGGAATCGACTCTTTCACTTCCTTGCTATGTTATGGGTTGTGAGTGACTACATTGGTCTGTTCATTCTTCCAGTGGTGGGCCACCTTGGATCTTTTGCATATGATCTAGGATCAGATGGAGGGATCTGGCTCATGTGTTGCCCATTAATGATAACATCCATCCTAGCTGGGCAAGCAGTCAGCAGAAGCAGCCTTCAGGGACCTTAATCAGCACGAGGAGTGCAGGGTGTTCCCCAGCAGTGAGAAGCATGACTTCCATGACCTATGATGCCATCAAAGTTACGTGAAGGTAATATGAAGACATTAACTGCTCTGTCTGGCCAGTGCGTGGGTTTGAGATCTCAGACAAGGCTCAGAGTAATGCAATTCTATTATTTTTAAAAAATTGTCACAGTTGAACCAAAAAACCCCAAAACTTGTAAAACAAGAAGACCAAAGACACCATCAATAAAGACCAGAGAGTTACTGCTATTCATAGGATGCTGACTGAAATTAGGCAACTGTGCAACTACCAAACGCACTACAGAAATGTGTCAAGGGTGAGACTAAAGACTATAATGGGGACAGTGGGAGGCACTACCGTGAAAGGAAAACCCAAGCTGAAATAAAGATTAACTCTCTCAACAATGAGTCAGAGAAGTTGAAGCACAATACAGTGAGATGAAATAAATTGTTCCAGCTCTTAAAGCATGTTTGTGGAAAAGAAGAGAACCCATAAATACTCTCTGTATTCTGCTTAGCTGCTCAGTAATACATCTATATTAAGATATACATTAAAAAAAAAATCAGTAAATTGAGAAAAATGTTTGAAATAAGCTTAAAAAGAATGCCAATATGCTGAAAAAAGAAACCAACAAAGTATTTTCCAACTTATCCATGTGGCTTTGGTGTGCAGTTTTAATTTTCAGTACTTAGGCATTTAAGAAACTAAATTTAAAATAAGTGTTGTAGGCACTGCTTTTAGAAAGGTACTTTGATAATTTTATGCATTATTACACCAATATTACAGACAATACATCTGTCAAAACTGAAGCAATACCTACAGGCTGGTACACCTGTTTGGAATATTTCTCTTTGCCCTCTAAATCAAATAAATATAATTTCATGGCTACAGTGTCAGTGCTTTAAGAACTTGTTTGTAAAAGAGCAAAGGGAAAAAAACCTACTAGAAAGCTCAAAAGTTTTGCAAATGACCCAGAGTTAATTAGAAAAGTCTGCACCCTGGCTAGTTCCCCTTCTCACGTGTCAGCTCTCATTAAATCAAAAAATTCTCATTTCAAAGTTAACAAACGCCATGGTTAACAAAACTGTTAAACTGGGATCAAGTGGGCACATTCCTAGGTTTATATATGATGTCATGCTAAGCAGCCCACAGCTGAACTTGCAAGTAGTATGAATGATTTTTCAATATATTAAGTATCTGATCTAATGCTAATTTTCTCTCTATAGGCTAACTGTGCTGGGAACAGGTGGCCCTGCTTTCAATTACGGAGGGCTAACATGCCAGTGTGAGGCCTGGATTAGTTCACCTCCTCACAGGGAATTTGCCCCGGTTGGGAATGGATTTATTATGGCTTCACACATGGAACGGAGCTCATGTCAGCTGAGGGCAGTGATACATCATATGATTCAAATTAACGTGCTGTGGACTGTTCTGCAGGGCTGATATTGTGTATTAAAATGACGACATTTTTAAAACAGCTTGAAAGAAACCAGGATTGCTGAAGTGCAACGGTTCCAATTTGTTCCAACTAATCTATCACCTGCTGGAGATATTATTCTAGTGGGTTTCTGGTAGCTGCTATTTTACAGGTTTCTCCAAACCACTGACCTTGCTAATGGATACAATTGTTGCCTCTGCAAATAGGGAGGAAAAAGCTGTGGAGAGCGCCAGGGTGCAGCTTTGTTTGTTGCTTTTTATGTATAACCCTAGATCTTGTGCTTTGCTCCTCATGATGTCCAAACAGTGCCAGGGAGGCGCTGGCAGGAAAGAGCAGTCCCCCATGTCCCTCAGTTCTCTGTCTTTCAGTGGGACATGGCATTCCGTAGTTTGTCTGGATGTTTTTTTCTGTAGGAATTATTTTGATAAGCTAAGTATCTATCATTGCAGTTAATTTCATACCCATCCTAACAGCCTCCCAAGAAACTGCAGGGGGAAGAGGCCTTTGGCATAAACCATATTTTGCGTATGTATTTTAAGGCAATTTGTATGAAGCTGTAAATATTTTTTATATCATTTGCATGCAAACAGAATATATTAAAAAGACAGCTTTTATACTTAAGAAAGCTTAGTTGATTTTAAAAAAAAAAAAAAATTCCAAAGAAAGGACTAGAGGGTAAAAGAGACTAAATTTTCAAAACTTATTAAAACAAGATGGTCATATTTTTTGCTCACCTAATGAATACGATCTAATGCTGGAGCAATAAATAGTTCACATATATGTATTAGACAAGAATTAGATGTACAATCCCGTAACAGACTGAATATAGAAGAGAGAGGGTCTCAAAAGCTGATGTAGATGGAATTTAAAAAATTTTAAATAATTAGTTACTGTAGAAGGAGAAAGAATAGTCCTTTAATACATTGTGGGTTTAAAGCTGAGGTCTGTTCCCACAGGCCTGATGATGAATGCTTATTTCTCCTAGGATCATATTACCTTAAATCTGGAAGAAATACAATTTTTCTTTAGTTGCCAAAAATGTACAAAATAATTAACTCATGTGGCAAGAAGTGCATTAATGTATCCTGTTATTCTCATTTAATTAGTGGTTTCCAAGTTTAGCTACTTGCTGTAGTTTTTTGATCTCCAAGCTAATATGGACTGACAACCTGGTTTCCTGTGTGGCGAAACTGTACGATTTTTCTCTGGAACAGTATCTACTTACCTACTTCAGCTGACAAACTATTTACAAGGCATACCACTTTTACCTAACACAGCAAACGTTGCAAACCACTTGCAGATTTTTTCTTTTAACTGCTTGCTTAGTATTTTGCATCATAAAACAGAGGCATGTTCGATTGTTATATTTGAAGTTTAACCTCAGCACACCAACATATTTTCTAAGAAAAATGGCCTTACAATTAAACCACTGAACTTTGAACACTTAAAATATATACAGAAAACTGTACAGTTATGTCAACTACTACAACCAGGTTTCTGACTGCACAGACACAGCTTTTAAAAATGTGCTGATTTCTCAGAACAGCAGATCAGCTTTAACCAACAGGTAGCATCTACTAGTGCTTCCAGTGCATTTTAATAATTTACTTACTGCAGTTATGAAACACATATACATAAATGAGTATAAAAACACACAGTAGACCCTTAGAAAATACACCAGCTAGTAGCAACATTATTTGCCAAATACTTACCAAAAGAGAGTAGGCCTTTGAGGCCTGCAGCATAACCGCACACTAGAAGCGCATTTATTTATTTGATTTATGAACTGTGATGTCTCCCATCACAAGTACCGTTTATTTGGTGACCTTACAGGAGCTCTCAGGAGTTTTGCTGAGGTTCTTGTCCTCAGTGAACAACTGCCAGCTTAGTTAGGATCTGGGGATGTAGACACTTTCTCCAGGCCTGCTGACGGCCAAGCTACCTCACCCTGGAAGAAGCTGTGGTTAGAGGACTTTCCCCCAGGAGAGTCAGTAACATATTTTCCAGTAGGCTGCTGAGGAGCTGTCAAGCTTTCCTAACTCTTTGCATGTGCTGTTCTGATGCAATTACATGCAGAAAGTGCCTTCTATTACTCATCCAATGAAATCTCCAGGCCCCAAGGAAAGCTTCTTGGTAAAGGTTAGTTTATTTGGAGAGAATCTAATTATGGCAACAGCTGAGGTTAGAAAAATCTGTGAAGAAATGCAGAGCTGTTTTGTTATATTAAGCTGGCAAAACACTTCATTAAAATTCAGATTAATTACTGTTGAGTCATGTGTAATGATAGTTCCAATTAGCAGCAAAAAGATGATTAAAAAAAGCACCTTTTGGCTAAGAAGAGATTCTGAAGGAAGTCTGTGAAGTTTTATACACTTCGTGAGAATAAACAGACTGAAGTTTATGATTCATTAATTTATGTTTTTTTCAGCTCCCTATCTAGCCAAATACCATGGAGGCAAGAGATGTAACACCGATTTGGGATCAGACTGAATGGTTGAGAATGGGGTAGATGTGTAGTCTACTTGTGAATATATGCAGGTAGACAAGCTGGTACCAACATCCTTGTTTGCTAGTTCAGTTAGAAATCCGTCCTACCTCCAGGAGAGCATCAAGGAAACACCTTCAGGTGTGTCATATTTAAATATAAAGGCTGCAGTAGGAAACAAGAGTGAGAACCTTGAGAGAAGAGGAATGCACAGACTAAGGGTCTGGGAATACGGGAATCTGCCAGATATGGGGAGAGAGGACACAAATAATTGGGGGGAAAAAAAGGAAAAAAGTATAAAAGAAAATCAATCTGGCAGCAGTGAGCCAAGGATCACAGCCTCGAGAGATAATCCATTTTCCTTTCAGCTTTCCAATGGAACCAAAAAATTCTGATTCTTGATATTGCTCTACTTTCATCAGATATCTATAAAGGCCGCTGAGAGTAGGTGTCTCTACCCCTCTTGTGCTAGTCAAGATTAGAATTAAAATCTACTATTATTAGCAATTAATCCTTTTATTCAAAGGGCCATAGAACATGCAGTATGTCCAAAGGTTTGAAGTCCTATTAATGAAGCCAAACAGGGATCAAGATAACAACACAATCTTATCTTAAAATAATATTTTAGAACAGAACAGAACCCCAAAGAAAGGGCAATAAGGAGGTTGTTCACGTACTTTATTCTTTGCTTGAGAATCCTACCTGCCCGCATGCAAAAAATTGATTTTCAAGTTATTTAACCACAGTATTTATAGTCAGGGGATAAATATGTATGTCTCATTCTCTGGTTATTCAATTTGATATCCTGGGATCTAATATGCCAGAAGTGGTTACTGCTTCACCCAAAGACAAGATGCCCTGTGTTTCCAACATCTAAATTTCTATACTTTTAAGTACCTTGAAAAACTAAATTGTGTGCTGTAAATTGCTAATTTTAATATAATGAGGAAAACTTTAATTTCCCTATGCCTCAGTTGCCTTCCATGAAATGGCAAGGACGTACTATTCCATCACCCATGGCGGGGGATGTGCAGGTAAACTGGTATTTCTGTAGTGCTCAGATCCTAAAGCAGTAAGAAATACAGAGGAAACAAGTAATTCTGTAGAACTAGGTTTAGATAGTGTGCTGTAAGACTGTATGAATAGGTAACTGAATGAATAGGAAAACCTAGTACTGAATGAATAGGCATAGGTAAATGTATTTTCTAACTTTTAATACAACCCCAATTATATTCTACATGGTAATGTAGTTCTAAATAAATAATTCATAAATGCATGACATACTGCAATTTGTAGGACTTTCTGACACTCTAGGAGTGAAATATCAAGTCACATTATTTTAAGTAAATGCTAATAAACCTTCACATCACATCACTTATATTTTATGCTAATTAAAGAAACACATGTCCTGGTTTGGGGTAAAACAGCGCTGCTTCTGCTCAATGATTTTACTTTTTAGCTAAAGCTCTTCTAATCTACTACTCCGTAGTTAACTACTCTGAAGTTGGCAGCATTTTTGTAAACTGTCTGGTTTTAGCAGTGGTAAGACTTCATGTTTAGAGTTACTGCCAGGGATTGCTGTGCAGACCAAGGCCACTACTGAGCTTGTATCCCACACAGAGGGGGGCAGAGAGTACACCACATCTACAGAAAGGAGCGGGCAGAATAACTGACCCCAAGATTCACCAGTGGGGTATTCCATCCCATATCTACCATATCCAGTAAAGGTGGAGGATCAGGATGGGCAGCCCTTACGTCTCCCCTTCCGCTCTTCTTCTCTTCTGCCTGCTGCTGCTGGCTGCTTCTGCTGCAGTGGCCGGGATCTGAAGAGGACTTCATCCATCCTGCCTTCCATCCCAAGCCCTGTGTTCCTGAACTGAGTTCACGAAGCCAGCTCCTGTCACCATCTGTGGCTGAGTCCAGCCTGGGACCCTTCCCTGGGGGCTGCTCCCCAGCCGGGAGTGACAGTGACAGGTTGCCATCAGAGGGGAGCTGGGTTCGGTACTACCATTGTGTATATTTGTACATAGTCTATTTTATTATCATTATTACTGTTATTATTAGTGGTAGTATTAAAGCTGTTTTCTTCCCTAATCAACAAGTCTCTCTCCCTTATTCCCGTTCT